>NW_009935350.1:12500-53241 GCF_000696875.1 Nestor notabilis | reverse complement strand
ATAATATATAAATATATTCTCACATATATATATATTTCCATGTTATACGTAGCATTCTGCATCTGAACATCACATCTATTTTCACAAACAGACAGAAGACTCAAAATGTACCTCATCAAACGAAGAGTAACCTTTTGGTCGTCTTTGGTAATACACAAGCATTGTTGAACATGTCAGAAGATTGCATGAAATGGTAAAAAAGCAGCTTACAGATTCCTCTAGGAGACCTCTGGTAGCCTCAGGCCTCTAGTAATGGCCTCTCTCTCTTTGTCATGAAAAAAAGACTTCAGCTGATAGATGGTTGATTTGCGGTTCTAGTCTAGGAGCTACCTTATACAGATTCTTTCCCTGCAGGAAGAATCTACTTTTAGTAAGGTGGTTTCATATATTCATTCTGGTTGGGCCCCATTTGATTTATTTGGTTTCCAGCTGAGAAAAATGTGGGTCCTGAGAAATAGGGTATAAATTCTTCGTGAGGAACAGTTCTCCATGAGTAACGGTACAGGTTTTGTATGCAGATTTCAGCTGTAGGATCCTAATTGATTCTTTCAATTGTAGTAATGTATCTTTTTGTAGTAACATATCTTTTTGTAATACATGAAATTGCCTAAAAGGTAAAAGATCTCTGTTCAGTGATGAGACATCCTATGCGTGTGCTTATTTTTTCTTTTTCAAGTAAGAACATGACCTATAGTTAATGACTGTAAACGCTCTTCATTCAGTGGTAGATCCATCAGTTCTCTAGAATGAGACAGAGCTCTGGAGCTGTACTAGCTTCTTCTGTAACACTTAAAATAACTCGGGGAACACTTGGCCATGGTACTTTACCTCTAGAGCAGAATGACGTCTTTGCTTTACGGACGTGCTTTTCAATTTTAGTCTTGCTTCACCAAGCCTTTTCTGTTAACTGCTTCTTACCCCAGATTGCCAAGGGTCAGGTAATTCAGAAATCCAGAAATGAGCAAGTGACTTTAGAAGTGCTTGGGGTTTTTTCTCAAAAATGTAGATATCGGGGGATAATTTTTTTTTATTAGATTTGTCTTGTACACTAAGGAAAGGGTATGCTCTAGGGGTATATCTGTACGCTGCTTAATTCAAGCTGCAATTTATTTGAAGTGTGCAAATGTTTTTGAATGGAGACTCTTAAAATACAGTTGATTTTGGTATCGTGCTGGTGCTTCACCAGAGTAATGTTGAATGCATTTGGGCAAATACAGTTTTGTAGTTTTGCTTCTGTGTTGCTGGTTAAGTCCAGTTCCAGAGTAATGTCTGTCTTTGGTCAGCTGTCCAGTAAAGTTCATTTCTTTGATTTGATGTGAAAAACCTTAAATCTTAACCTTTATGCTGTAGATGATAGTTTTGAAAATTTTTGTACGATCCCCATCCTGAAGTACATCAGCGTAGGATGGATCTTCAGGCTCCAGACTAGTTAGCCTGCAAATTACTCAATTATACAATGATACTGCTTTCAGAGGAAGAACATGAATATTCTAGAGCCTCTCCAGGTCCATGAGGCAGATTACAGATTAAATTATAATTTAAAATATATTTCGTTCACCTGATTTAGAATGTGAAGTCTTGAATTGTTTGGATAAAACCAAGTCTTTTACCTTTTTCTCCTGTTGCACTGTCAGTATCAGTGTCAAGTCTCCTTTGACCAGAAACCTAAGTTTACAGATGTTTATATGCATATGTCAGCATGAACAGTCCAGGCACATCATCTCCTGAGCCATGCCCTATCGTTGTCTTACATAGTTGGCTGTCATGGCTCAAAACTTAAGTCGGGAAATGTTAAAAGTTTAGTAATACAGACAGTAATATTTCAGTGCTTGAGCTTACTAGTCAACCATGTTTTGTTTAGCAGGGAAGAAATAACCAAAGAGACCACCTTGATGACATTTCCTAGTACGGGAGTTAACCACCTGTTTGTCAATTTAATAAGCTTTCTTATGAAGGCCAGCTATTTGAGCATTACATAACTCATTTTGAGGGCTGTTTCTGAACTTTTCAGAGAATCTCAATATTTATACAAATTACTCATGTTTTTATTTAAGTTTTAAAATTCTATTTCTATTTATTATTTGCTGTTGTGTTTTTACTAAAATGTCTGTTCATGTATGTGTGCAGGCATACATATATGCAGTGCATAGCCATGTATAAATACACACGTGCACACAAATGCATATAGCATCTTCAGAGCTAACTTCTGTATAGTTAGTCATTGGTTGCTATTATAATGTTCTTAGAAAAAAGGTACCTCAGAGCAGATAGTGTCTGCTCTTGTTCAAGACTGTCACAAGTTTTATGTGCTCATCTCTTGTATAACTGTATTAAATATTAGTAATATTAAAAAGTATTCATAAACACCTCAATGCTGAAAATTTCAGAGTAAAGAACACTTCACAGTGACGCATATACCAAGAGGATGTGAGGCAAGTGATTCCCTCAACTCAAAAAAGTTTTTCTTAGTTGAGACTTGTGTTCTCACTGCTAGGTCTTACTTTGCTGCTCAGATCATGTAATTATAGAATGGTTAGGGCTGGAAAGGATCTTAAGATCATATAGTTCCAACCCCCCTGCCATGGCCAGGGACAATTCACACTAAACCGTGTCACCCAAGGCCTATCCAGCCTGGCCTTGAACACCAGGTCAGTGGTGAATGGAGCATTTACCACTTCGTTGCTTGAGTACTGGATGCAAGGTAGAGCTTGAACCCTAAACTAAGAGCAGGGGTGCATACTATATCCCTTACTAGTACTAGCTAGTCTGGCATACTCACATCAGCTACCATGCAGTTTGCTCTTTTGCCTTGTGTCAGCTGTTGACGACAGAGGGAGGTAATTAGATTTGAGGGGTTAGTTTTCTGCCAGATTAGAAAAGAGGTGAGTATTTTTGCTGGATTAACAAGTTGAATTTGGTTTACCACATGCTCAGGTGAACAGTAGAGCACATATAAGATCAGGAATAAGAGAGAGGGTTGCATACATATCATTAAAATGAGAGACTGATGTTAGGCACAGATGACACTCAGCTTTTCTGTTTGAAAAACAGCATACCTCTAAGGAAGAAGAACGGGGTTTATTTCATGTCTTTGCTTACACTGCCAGCTTTAAGTAGAGGTGATCCACCACCATTAGTGGTTCAACAGCTTCATCCCTCCTTTCCTCCAGAGCTCTATAGGTTGAGTACTGCCTGGTCTGCAGGCACTTGCTGATCACCTTGTGTCTGTGCCATGTGCCTTGAGGCATCATCTTATGAATCCTCATAGCAGAACAATTCCAGCTTGGGACTTCCCAGTTCTAGAGAATTCATTTAGCTGCTCTGTAATGGCCAGAAATATTTTGCTGATTAAATTTCCTTCCCTTTCTATTTTGCCATGTTTATGCCTCCTAAATCTTGTTAATAGCCAGCTACTTTTTCTTCAGGGTTTTTTAATGAAAATGTTTCGTAACAGTATTGCAAGGATCCATCCTGGGGGTATTCTGTAAACCCCTTCATTCAGTCCAGTGTCCCTTGTCAGCAGGTGTCATCATCTCTTCTTCACCCAGTTCCTCACCCACTTTTCTGTTTTGCTGGCATTGCAGTCCAGAGTTGGTTTTCATGATTAGATCCCATGTAATGGTGTCACTAATAGCTAAACAGGACTTAAAATAGCGAAAGTTGTTGTCATCTCAGTTACTTAATGTACAAGAATGTCTAGTCTTATGCTGTGTTTTTGGGGAGTTTTTTTGTTTGTTCAGGGTTTTTTTCTGTTGACCCCTGCATGTATATGTGAGAACCTCTTCTTTGATCATACAGTCCATGTTAACATAAGCACTAGGGAAAACCTGATCATATCCAGATCCTGCCTTACTTCAGTTTCATTTTACTTCGTTAATGAACTCTATGAGTCATAAATACTTCAAAAAACAATATTGATTGAGGGCATGGACAGTTTGGAGGGTTAAGAAGGAAACCATATGCACCCCTACACCTCCCCACTTAGTTCATAACCAATGCTGCTGTCAGGAAAGATGGTGACCAACCATGTCATGTCTTTAATGGAATTGGGTGCAAGTTTTCAAAAACTGATTGTATGCTAAAGCATAAGGGCTCCAATTTAGATGTACTTTTATTTCACCTTTTTTGTTTTATGTGAAGTAGTTATTTTAGGTGCACAGTTTATTTCAGCCTATTTGACACAGACCACCACTGTGTTTTAACTAGGTTTTGTGATGCACAAAGAGACCAGACTTCAGTATACATCAGCATTGGCATGAGGCAAGGGTCATGCGTGTTATGAGTATGTAGTGTAACATTAATTCACACTTCATGAGCTCCTTTTGTGCAGGAGTGTCTGTCTTCAGAATCTGATGGTGGACAGGGGCTGTGTGAACCTGGTGCGATGTGACTGCCCTGGTTTTACAAAAGAATATGTGAGGCGTGTAAAACACGGTATTACCCTTCAGGTTATTGCCTTGCAATCATTGTAGTGTGAATAGCATTTGTATATATAAACATCCTCAAAGCTGAGCTATGCCCTTTTTTTTCTTTTAAATAGAAATTTCTGCACATAAGAGACACGATGGAAAATGCGTACAGTCTATACAATCTTCCAGCAGTAGATTGAGACCAGTGGCACTTCCCCGAAAAAATAAATTACCCGAAATTTGCAGCACATTCATATTCAATTTCATCACAGCAGATGCTCATTAGTATGTTGTTATTAATTGGTATTCACTTTAGGTTTTGTTTAAAATGAAGATAATAATTAGGTTTTAATTACTGCATCTTTCTAAGGGGGGGAGGGGAGGAAATGCCTCTCAAAGCACTGAAGTATTTCCTGTACGCTTTGCTCTGTTACATCTAAGCCTTGAAAGAGTCGCTGAGACACATTTTTCTGCCAAGAGACTTCTATTTCCTCCTCTTTCTTTCCTGTTTTTAAAGCATTAAGAACTAGTTCTAAAGGATTTGTTTGATGGACATACTGCATCATATCACAGTAGTAAGAGCCACTGTTCTTTCTAATCAAATTACCAAAAAGGCTTTTCACAAAAGTAACTCTCTCAAGCAGCTGATTAATGAAGTGGTGCCACTGTTTTGTATTATAATTAATTGAAGTAATACAAATAACTTCTGTAGCCTGTGGAAATTATCTCCTTCGCAAAGCAGTCTAATAGAGTTAGCAAACTAGAAGGGGAAGGCTTTTGTGGTTTTTTTTAATTTCTTGTTGACTTTGTCATCCATAAAGCCATAGGTGACACAACAGAAAACAGTAAAATGGCAAAGAACACAAAATAACACCACCACAGAGTGGGCTTGAAGAAATGGAAGACAGTCAAGTGTAGAAGAAAGCAGAAGGGCAGGGAAAAAAAAAGAATGCAGAAAAGATTTAAGGGGTCATGAGAGTGGTGGGACTACAGAGAAGTGTAGGAATTTGGGAGATGCGAAAGAGTAAATAAAAGACTTCAACCTACTTTAGAGGAATATGAGTAATCTTGAAAGCATTGACCATCACATCGTACTTCAGTTAATACAGGAACTCACAACAGTTCAAAGAAAATCAATCTTACATAGGGTGTTTAGTTTCCTGGCCTGTTCAAATGTATACTTTCAAGATACTTACTTAAAAGGTGTTTTTAATAGAATAGCACTATATCTAGGTAAGTAAAACATCAGAAATAGAATCATTATTTCAGTCTTCTGCTACCTTGCTGTTGTGAATTTCCATCAGCTTTTCCTTCTGTTTATTTTTGCCTTTTTCCTTTCCTCAGACCTTTCTTATCTGGATTCTTTAGATCACCATATTGCCCTTAGCTACTAAATGGATCTTAAAGGTTGGTGTGTTCAAGCCACTCAGGCACTCTTATTAGCAGGATGGAGGAGAATGAAGCATCTCAACTGAAGTTCCTTGAGATGTAATCTAAAACAGCTAGGGCTGAGGGAGAGCCTTCTAATTTCAACACCAAAATGCTGCTGCCACCAACCTTCCTTCCATAACAGAAAAGCTGGTGAGACTTAGTGTGTCTTAAGTTCTCTTCAGGCACTGTGTATAGTGTAGGAAGACAGTCGCCAATAGTTAAATCTTTCAATGTCCGCTTACTTGCAGGGAGATGAGCTTTGGCACTTCTGAAAGAGGAGGAAAGATTGATACTGGCAATTTCCCCACTCTCTTTGTGCAAGATTAAGCAAACTAAATTCAATTCTCTGTTCTTGTCAGAAGGGTTGCAAACCTGTGTCTGCTGCTTCTGGAGAAATCTCCTCATCACTGACTGCACTGTTAGGAACTGATGTGGTTGGGGCCATTCCCCATTGGAAATTTTGATGTGGAAAAAGCGCATCACAATTTGCCGGGCCAGTGAGAGTTGGAGTGAGTTGGGACCTTGCTCTGGAGCTGAGATTTTAGGTATTTGTGAGATAAAGTGATGGTGGTACCCTTCAGTGACTTGTTCAAACATCAGCAGCTTTATGGACAAGACAAATACAAAGCTAGTCAAGCAGAATGGATTTGGGCACTTGTGGAGGCACAGCTGACCTTCAGGAACTCCAGAAATACAAATGCTTTGCATCTGTGAAATCTCCTTTCCTAATGTATACCCCAGTGAGCATTCCGGCGCATGTGTGGTAGCTGGGCAGGATTATTTGCTTTTCATAACTGAGCATTTTGTACCCTAGTTTTGTGCTTAGTCATGAAAGTTTGCTTTTCCAGTGTTTGTAAAAAACACAGGCAGGTTGGAGATGCACAGTTGGCCTCCAGATGCTACAGGAAACAGTTCTGCAACCATATTAAACTTAGACTTCCTTAATATTTTATTGGCCAATCACAATGAATGTTTTTATTACTCTGTTATCTTTATATTAGAAGCTTATTTTTTCTGTGAAAGGAGTGAATAACTGTGCTGAATGCAAACTGTATACCTTTGGTTCCTTTATGTTTTCATTGCTGTTTTAAATGCAGTTTCAAAAAAAACAATGGTTGCATGGAAAGAACAATGTGTTCTTGCTATGACTGGAAGCTGTCAAAGAAGCAGACTTACCTGCTGAAGTCAGTTCTTAATGAAATCAAGAAATGAAACGTCATCAAACAAATAAGAACTTCAAAATAGAGGGTTTTTTTCATGTACTTATTATTCAGTCTTTCATGAGAAGAAATTAAGCATAAATGACAATACAAATTTAGTCCAAATTCTTGCCATAATGTTGGGGGTGTCAGGTTTTCCTTACACACACACAAAAAAATCACCGTTAAACGTAAAATACTACTTGGGTTTGAAGTTTTAGGAACTGGGCTTTCTTCCCACTTTTAAACCTACAGGTTATTGGAAATTAAGGAAATAGAAGAAGTGGTGATATAAAGTAATTCCGAAAGTCCTTTTAAATTTGAGGTACCTCTTCCATGGGTTCATAAGTATACCATGATATTCATACTTATTTGCATGAAAATCTTCAAACCCTTTTGTTTTCCACCAGTTACTAGCTGTAAGATGTGTCAGGAAGCTAAAGGGAAGGTGATACTAGCACATTATCAGTAACAAAAAAAAAAGTGTGTCTATGTGTGCATGTATACATTTTTACATACTGATTTTTGTATTTTCTTTATCTCTTTAAGCAGTGACTTTCAATTAGTCTGCCTACTAATATCAGGTCACTAAACTCTATAGCTGATGCTTTATTCTTTCGTGTGGGTTGTCATTCGTTTGCTTCAGTTGGCTGGCAAAGGTTGTTGTATATCCATTACCAGCAACACAGCACTTTGCATTTCTGAATTGACAAGCAGCTATATTGACCTAGCGCTTATTATGGGTCAACAGCTGCGTTAACCGACGGAAGGACTGAGGGGCAATTAAAATGAATTGGCAAAAATATATCTTCCTAATTTACTCCAATTTGTTATTTATGCTAACATTGTATGGCTTCTATGGTGACACTAAACAGAATGGACCTAATAATGGCAATTAACATAAAAATATAATGGCTAATCAAATTGACAGCAACTGTTTCTCATCATCTCGACACACAATACATTATCAAAACAAACTATTATGAAGGAGGTAATTTCAGTGTTCTATTCAACCTGCTTCATGTGTGCAGTCAGGGAGATGTGTACCAGCAATTACAGCTGAATCTAAAAAACTAAACAAATAACTTAATCGCTGTCGTCCTTTTTTCTTCTTCAGGAAGCAGTAATCAGGATTTACTAAAAATAACTGGTGTATAATAGTATAATGATGATGCATATCGTAGAATAGCTAATAAGGAGTAAAATAAGCTTCTGTGTGTCTTTTTTTAAAATAGGTTCACATGAAGTGGAAAAAAGTACAGTGTTAAAATATATAAAAAAATAACTAAGCAGTAGTAATAGTTGTCAAATGTCTCAACGTGAGTCGCTTAATAGTTATAGATACTTTATAACGTAACAGTGGAAGTGTAAAATTATCTGAATTTAGTAACAAAATATGGCTTGACTGCATAGAATAGTGAAAAGATTAGTTAAAGCAGAATTCCAATAAGCAGAAATAGTTTACCAGCTGCTCTTCCACTGCATTTTCAGGGTCGTTCCTTGTGGTATACTGAGTCACAGTTTCAGGTTGGTCTAACCATATTCTCCATTGGTTTTATAGTGCATCAGGAAAATCTTCAAGAGTTTGTACATACTGACATTTACTAAACGTATTCAAATTGACGCTACTTCCATGTTTGATGCTGTTATGGTTATCTCATTCTTAACTGGTATTTTTATCATGCACAACTCTTCAAACCATTGTTGGCCAATATCTGAACTTCGATGTCTTAAACAGCAGGGTCTGGAATGTAGTTTTATTGAACAAGAGTTCAAGAAGATTAACTTGAAAGGGTTTAGTTGTAGCGTGGGCTAGATGGATCTCGTGTCTATTCAAGCAATCTGCTAGTTCACAGAATGGTGACAGTGACACGAATGCATACAGGCACATACTTTTGAACTAGAGGAACAGCACAGAGGCTTGACATCCTGACATTTAGAGCATTTAACTGAGTGTCATATTCCACGTGTACACACCTGCAGATTTTTGAACTAAATGTGTGATTACTAAACAGGCAGTAGCCCTCACAGATGTGTAGAGCAAGGTGATGGCATAGCTCTAAAGGTATATATGCACCTGTTCTTATTTGAATGGCATGTTCACAATTTATGTAACCACAGCTGTGTGTGTGTGTGTGTGTGGGAAGGGAGGGAATACAGCCAAACACCTGTATTCATCAAAAATATACATTAGTTCTTCTTTTTTGGGATAATTGCATTGTACGGTATACTAAAGCACTAAAGTTATTCCTTTGTCCCATCATTCTTACAACTTGCATTTTATTGCTAAAACATCATTGTGATACGTGTATGTATAAGAATGGATAAATGCAATTTATGTTTCTGTAAGAACTTACAAGTTTAGTACGATTTATATAAAAAGGCTTGGTGTAAATTGTGATAAAAAGTAACAATGTAGTAAAGAGATTTTGCGGCATAACAATAACAATAATAGTTCCAAAATCTGACATGAACAGAACAAATAAACTGTTAGGAAAAAAAATAGAAACTAAGAAGATTCACCTTTTGATAGTGGACTTAGAAATGCATTTTTGAGTTGGGTTTTTAATTGCTGTCTTTTTACATTGCAGTATTCTGAAAAGGCCCTATACACTCAGCTCTGCTTTTACCGATACATTTTTGATGTGGAGCATGCGATGGATAAAGTGATTACTGAAGATGATAAAGGTAAGTTTAAAATTTTAATTAATTAACTATAGCTTAATAGTGGTATGCATGCTAGAAACTAGACCTCCGTATTTGTAGTCTTCAAATCTGAAGTACAAGGCTGTAATCTAAAATAGAAAATAGAAGAAAGTATGAATTTAGGCATCCCCTGTGAGAGGAATCTGTTGTGTTGGAGTTAACCACTTTAAGAATATCTTGTGTATCTCTCTTCTTCTTTTGAAGTGGCTGCGCTTTGGAAAAAGTGCTTTTCTTGCATGTTACACCATTAGGAAAATCTCTTTGCTTGAAGTTTGAAGGACACATCAGCTTCATTAAATAGATTAATTAAAACATATGTATACAAAATTAAAACTTATGTTCAATTACTAATATTGAGAGACACTTTTTATCAGGTACAAAATGATGGCACAAGAAAAGCAGTAATGCTAATTGTCTACAAAGCTCTCTTAAATACACAGATTAAACTAATGCAGGAAGATTATTTTCTTCTTTCTCCAGATTACCATAGCGTTTCTGAACTGAAGCATTTCCAGGCTGTGATAGATCCACAGGTTTTGTGCAGCTAAGTGATTTTCAAGCTGACAGAAGAGTATTTCTGAAGGTGGGCTAATGCTTGGAATTCTGAATAAAGCCATGTTTGGGTCCCACTTGTTGAAGTGCATTGTCCACAGAGAGCACTTCCACTGTATTCTCTGTGCAGTGCTGGTGGTGCCTGTGGAGAAAACGTGCTGCAGCTGGAGACTACTATTCTAATAGCTGCTCTGCTGTGGCTGTCTTCCTTACCCCTGCCTTGTGTCATGAGCAGGTTCCTGGGTGATGGAAACAGACTAAACAAAACTCAGTCTTTCTAAATGTTATCTTGATACGCCTTGTATCAAAATCAAAGTAGTGTAACCTTTTAGCTGAAAAATGCTCAAATGAATAAACAGTCTGGTTTGGGCCTGTTGTACTTCTTGTAGAGCTTCTCATTTCCTTTCCTAATGCCTCTAAGAGAGTGAACTTCTTCTGATGCTTGGATTTCAGAATGTCTTTGTACATTCAAAGAAGGTCACCATCCAGTCTAATATAATTTTGGAGATGTGCTGAAGGAATATTGTTATATGGTGGATGCTGCTACTACCTGAAACCAAATTACTTTGTGTGTAGATCTCTTGCCTAATGTAAGGACATAAGAGAGTAGAAGAGGTTTCATGGATGTTCACATCTAATCCCCTGCTGCTGCAGATCACATCATCTTTAAGGATTTCCAGTTTAAGGCACTTAATTTTCTTGAAACCTTTGTGTCATTCTTCACTTTTCCTTCCTGTTCAAGATGTCTTTCAGACCCTTGATCTGTCATGACTGAAAACTCACTAGACTTTTCCTATTCTGACTTGTTTGTGTCTGGTTAATGTCCATTCGCTAAATATTTATTTCCCTTCCTTGATATTCTCTACTATGCTTTTGGGAACAGTGGTAATATCTATTTTGTTTTAAACTAAGGCATTCTTGGCTTTCTTTAGGAAGAATTGGTCTCTGGTGCATGGTCCTTCCTCTTAGCACTTTTGTGTGCTGTATTTTCTAGCTTGAATTAATCTTTGAGGATGAGAAACTACAAATTACATGATATTTTAGGTGGTATTTATGCAGTGTCTTGTACACTGGGTCTCTATGTTTGCTGGAAGTACCTCTGCTGAAGCTTTCTGGAGTCACCTATGCCCTGTTCATAGCTGTTCATATTATTAACTTGTAGTTAAGTAATGAGAGAAATCTTGAGGTTTGAGGGTTTTGGGGGGGCTTTTTCCCCTCCTGTTATTTCAGAATCATGAGTTCATATCTCAAGTTCATGGCATTTTGATTTACTTTGATTTGCCTGGTTTCATTCATTTTGGACTGCTTAATCTGATTTGTAATTTTATTATTCAAGGTTAATTAGTATCTCTGGAAAAAAAAACCATAGGATGGTGGCTTCTGCATTCACATTACTTCACACCTTCTGCCTTAATCGGAAAATGTTTCTCGGACCCTCGTCATTAACTGGAGAAAATTCAATAGAATTAGTTCCCAGAGTAACTGTTAAGGAATTGTAAGAACTCTGTGAGGACTTTACGTTCTCTTGGACAGTTTACCTTTCGTCATGGTGTATTTTTCTTTTATTCTTAGCTATTTGAAAGTTATTGTATATTCTTCAGCCAGGCAGTGATTTCAGTCTTGGTACCGCAGCAGGTGTTAAGGTGTTAAGGCCAGATAAGTTAGATCTGTTAGTTTACCACTGAAATTCAGTTCTCTTCAAAGAGACTAACTAGATGAGTCTGGTAAACCTATGTACAATTCTGTCCCATTTTTTAGGTATCTTTTGGGAGGAATACATCTTGTATTGCTCTAAAATACATGCAGAACTTGAGAATAATTGTGTATGGCTATTTCAGTTACATTTTTATTTTATAAATGCCAGTGTTCTGTTTTTTAGTAATGCATGTTCCTAATTTGATACGCTCGATGTAAAACTCTGAGGGATTGAAATAATTTTCATATGCCAATTTTGCTTTATTTCTGAAAAGGAAAATTAGTCAACTCCCCTTCATAACATGAAACTAGTGTTTATTTTCCCTTGAAAGCCAGGAAAAAATTTGTTTCCATGCCATCATTCACAAACCATTCTGTGTTTGACCTGTGATCAAACTTTGCTTTTATCAAAAATGGTAACAAATTTTAATGTAGGTTTTGTACATCTTTGGTATTTTCAGTCTCCTCTTTACTTTTTATGTGACTGGAACACTTATTCCCTGTTGTTTTGATTTTGGCTTGGGGTGGATTTTTGCTTTGTTTTGGGATGTTGTTCAAAGCCTAAATTGCACAGACTTTCGTCAGTTCTACCTTTTATTGCCATTTTCCCTGAATTTTTAAAGACTAGTTCTTCTTTCTTGTATATTCTGTTTGTTCTTAATAGCAGCTTTAGGTGTTATTCATCTTGGAGTGCTCTTCTGTAAAAAGAAAGAATTTTCAATGGCTAGAGATTCAAGATATAAATGTGTTTTCCACTGTAGTTTAAAAGAATTAATGTCTTCTCTCATTCACAACCTTGAGATTTTGCTACTAGTTCATTTGCATTTTCTATACTTCCCTCTTCAAAATACAGAACCTTAATTATGGAACAAGTTTTGTTTGTTCAACTGTTTATATTGAAGGTCCATACTATTCATTGAACTAGAATCTAAAATAATAATTGTGAAATCAGTGGGAGTTCCAAAAGACATCCAGACTTTTCCCTTTCCCTGCAAAAGGATCAATACCATAGCCTACGTTTTAAAGATAGGCTAAATTTAAAAATCCTGTGGTGGTGCAGGTTCTACAACTTCTCAAGTTTTACAACCAATTTTTTCTGGTGCTTTGCTGCACTTACTGTAGAGAGCTGCTCTTTATATCTTAAGGTGAATTTTGCTTTCTGAAGCTTATTCTGTGCACAGTGGGCGATAGACTATTCTCTTAGAGAGTTTTCCGTATTTAAAACCTGTGTGCTATCTTCTAAGTCTCTTTCAACAACTAACCTGAATTTTTTTTGAAGGAAGAGGGAGAGAGTTTTCCACTTCTCTGCATATTTGTGGGGGAGTTCTTTTGGTGGGTTTTTTTCCTTTGTTTTGTTTGTTTGTATGTGTATAGATCTCCAGTAGGTCAGATCTACTGCAGTGGAATACAGCAGAAGGATTAACATGTTTTGATGACTCTTCTTCCGATTATTTAAACCAATATTGTGTTTACAGTATTTGTAACAACATCGTTCACTCATGTTTCATTTGTGATCTACTGTAATCATTTATAATGATTGTTGGTCAGTCTTTTCCCTATAAGAATCAAAAGTAAGCTGATTGGTCTACGTGATGTTTTCTTGTTTCAGTGACTGGAGAAATTAGCTGTCAGTTATACCATCTGGAAATACCTGGATTATATAGTTATGGGTCTTTAATCCTATTACTAATAGTAGCACTTTTTCTCCAAATAAATGTTTCCATTCATCTGGAAGTTTACAGTCTGTTATGATGATACGGTTTAATACGTTAACATTGTGATACAGTGCAAGGTTCTTACTTGTCATACTACACAAAGTGAAATTACGAAAATCCTTTGCTGCCTTTCTAAATTAGGAACTGTTGCACAGTTAATAATCAGGTCAAAAAACAATTCAAGTTTCAGTATCCCTTTGCCAAGGCCCCCAGTTTACACATACCAATAATACCACAACAGCTGTTTGTTTTGAATGATTTTTTATCTGGAAAGGAAAAAATGCTCCATTGTGACTAGCAACTTACTCAAAATGTTTTCAGTACTTTCCTACTCTTGCTTTTTCAAAGCTAGGTTGTGAGTTTAATTAGATATTGCTACTTAGGTGAACAGTAAGAAGTAGCAGGAGTAGGAAGTTATTTTCATATGGTTGAAAAAGGATAGATAAACTATTAGTGATTTTAAGTGCATGATGTTTAAATACAGGAGTATACTCGCTCTGTATGCCTTAACTTCAGAAATGGAAGCCAATGTATTTTTATGGCTATGTCACTAGATCAAAGTAAAGTGTAGTAAGCTTTATATCGTTACTGAATTCAAATATCGGTATTGTTAAATATTCAAAGATATTACTGTTTTCATTTTGCTTCTACAATAAAATGAAAACCTTTAAAAATTAAGAGAAATGGAGCCCACGTGAAGTCAGTACAACTGCTCAGCCTCACATAGATGTCTCTAGTTCAGTTCCTCCTCCTGGCATCAAATAGAAGACAAGGATGCTGTAGTCTCTTTATTCAGAATGACTGCAGCATCATTCTAAAAGCAGCAATATCACTGAGGTGGTTTATGGTGCTGCATTTTCTTTTAGGGAAATAGGATCCTGGCCATAGGATGTTCTTCTGTTCCATACTGTAGAACAGGGCTGAAAGCCACCACCTTTCCACTGTCCCATTTCGAAGAGAGGGAAGGTCACAAATGTTTGCAAGGCATTTAAGTATTTCAGAGACAGACAATGCAAAGATGCTGCAGTATGTTCTTTCCCAGAGTATTTTCAACTACGGAGTCTATGGTTGTTTGATTCTGAAAAGTCTAGGCATGTCCATTTTATGGATAAGCAAAAGACAGAGAGGATGAGAGGAAGATAACTTTGGGAACAGTGCTTAAATGTTACTGTTTGTTAGGAAGACATAAATCTTTGAAGTGTATGGCAGTTTATGGAAATAAAATATAATTGTTTTGATCGTATACTTATGGACTGCAGTTTTATGAAACAGAAAGCATATTCAGAGGATATTTTCACACTTTTACCACAGCTTTGTGTGTGCTTCAATCCACCCTTCCATGCAAACACCAGAAGTGCCTAGTTCACTCTATGGATGATTAGAGTGCAAAATTATGTTGGGAAAAACTAAACTCTCCTAGGCTGTTAGATCTAGACATAAAAAAATAAAATGCAGCTCTGAATATTTGTGTGAATCCTATCATTCCAGTGTTAGGTGTGTTTCCCCAGTATGGTCATAACTTGGTGTGCCAAGTAGCAGGTTGGAGTGATTTTGTTCTTGGCTTGGGGTTTTTTAATGAATTTTTTTTTTGTAACTCTTTGAAAGAAGATATAATCGAGGTGTTGGCAGAGCTGCTTCTCAGTGTTGTTTAGTGTATGTGCTCCTGATGGTGATGAGACTGAAGGAGACACACAAACATCAATTAGGGTTGAAAGGATGGGCCTGAGCAAGGAGACATCCCTAGTCTGAGATGAGTGCGGAGAGTCGGTCAGATAAAGGGAGGAGTGCAGGTGTGAGATGGATGTGGAAGGATTGTATTGAACGTGAAATTGATGTAATGAAGTGGAGACTTCTGGCATCAGAACAATTTGCCACATTTTTATCAATATACAGGCTACAACTTGTTGCAGTAGATAAGGGGATCGAGTTATCTGCATGCACTTTCCAGGGGAAGATATGGAGAAATCATATAAATTTCCTATGTGTGTATGTGTGTGTGCATTTATTTTTAAGATGGCAACAGATGAAACCTGGCATGTCTCTTTCTAGAGAGTACAGTTCAATAAACAAAACATTTCTGTTTGCGTCACATCTCCAGACACTATTGCTGAGCTGACTTCAGTTCACTGTAGCCATCTTTACATCCAAGCAAACAAATGCTCTTCTGCACATTTGCTGTCAAGTACTTTGTCTTCCAATCATGTTGTTTTGAAAAGATTGTAGAATAATAATTTCCAAGAATTTAATCTTCGAACATATCTTCAAAAGCACTTGTTCATTTTTCCTTAATGTGTTGTTTTGAAGAGGAAGATTTCTGAACAATTTTATTTTGTTTTAATTTTGAGTCACCATTTTTGAGTACTTTTAAATCTCACTAACTTTTTTGAGAGTAAAAACTTTTGAAAAGTGTTTACTGTAGGTTTGTTGACCCTTTTGAAGTAATGTATGGACACTTAGCTGGCCTTTAAATCTTAAATTATCCTTCCATAATGATCATACCTTCTCTTATTGCCAGTTGGATATTTTTAACATTTTAAGTGTAACTTTTTCTCCATTCTATTTCTGCTCATGTGGTCTTTTAGTTAAACTTACAAAATCTAAGTAAACCCCATTACACTGTACCTTTCTATAACCTTTTCTCTGAGCAGACTTACCAGGTGTGACACCTCTCGAAGTTGCATATTGTTATTTCTTCTGCTTGTGAATGAAATAAACTGAAATAATGAGTTAAAATAGTTATGATATGTCCACAATGTGGGAAATCTGTGGCATGAGAGCAGTGCATTTACTGTGGCTTGTACTGCTAATAAAATGATTTTTATTAATGAAGATTTTTTCCCTTGCATATTGCCATATTGCAGGTGGGATGAATCACAGAATGGTTTCTGTTGGAAGGGACCTTAAAGATCACAAAGTTCCAAGCCTGCCTGCCACAGGCAGGGGCCCCCTTCCACTAGACCAGGTTGCCCAAAGCCCTGTCCAACCCGGCCTTGAACACTGCCAGGGATGGGACAGCCACAGGTTCTCTGGGCAGCCTGCTCGAGTGTCTCACCACCCTCATAGTGAAGAATTGTCTCCTAATATCTAAATCTACCCTCTACCAGCTTAAAGGCATTCCCCCTTGTCCTGTCACTATATGTCCTTGTATAAAGTCCCTCTCCAGCTTTCTTGTAGTTTACTTGAATTCTCCCAAAGTGCAACAAAATTTCTGAAGCATAATGGTGAACTACTAATATTGTTTCTGCAGTCAGGGTAGAGGCACACAGAAAAGTAACTGAAAGACATCCTGATGTATATTTATCTTATCCTGTGGTAATCTGTGCTTATATCATACCCCTCATTTATCCTCCTAAAACCTTTGTAAAGTCTGAGTGTATTGTTACTCTCACATCTGTTTTTCAGTGAAGGCTATCTTCTCATTTACATTTCAGGATTTTTTTTGCTACTTAGATATATAGATACATGCCAACTTGTTACAACCCATACAATGGTGTAGTCTATTTAATGTCTTCTACCTCCTTTATCTGTACTTTTGTGAGTTTCTCTAAACAGAAAATACTTTTAAAGGTCTTTTTTCTTCACTGTTTCTTTTTTATCTGCAACTCTGACATTTTTCTTACAGTCACATTTATATTTCTGGTTTCATATCAATTAATAAAGTTTGGGTTTGTTTTTTATGGGGGCAGTTTTGTTGTTCAATGGAAGTCAGAAGTGACAAGGCTGCTTCTAATGACCACTGCCTCTCACAGCAGTAAGCTCTTTTTTTCTACTGGAAAGTGCGAGACTAGCATGTTTTCCCTTTTAGAAGATCCTAAAATTTAAGGATTTGGCGATGTATTAAAAAAAAAAACAAAAAAAAAACAAACAACAAAATCCTGTCTTTTAGGTACCAGAATTCTGACATAGATGCTATTTTTTTTATTACTATTTTAGTAGAAATTGGAAATAGAGATATAAGCAGTGTAACTCTCTATAATCCATTCAGTATACGTGTGCCTAGACATCAGAAGGATAATGTAAAGCTAAGGCTTTGAAGAGATTTTTTTAAAGATACAATTATCTGTATGATTTTTAAGTCACATAAGAAATGTATTTTAGAACTTGCCAGTGATGGCTCATAATCACTTTGATATTTTGAGGAAAATGGTAGCTTTAAACAGATGATACAGAATTTATTTTTAAAAATGTATTGTGCTTATACAGTTGATGGCTTTTATTTCCATAATGTTTTTTACTACATAATTATACATCTTAATTACGTAATTACCGTCATAATTATTATGTAATTACATGTAGTTCCACTAATTACAAAATCAGGAAGTGTAATTATCTACTAAAAACTTTCTGAAATCTTATTTGTTCACTAGAGATTATTTAAAAGACCAGTGACCTACTGAAGATGGTGTACAGTGTTGTACATAATACCAGTTCTCTTTTTCCCTTTCTTCATGGCCAGTCCAGTTTGAGAAGGTTGTGAGAGAACTTTCATGTCTTTAATTATGATTTCCCTTAAAATTAGGTTGGAAACTTTGACTGTATTACCTGAGCATTTGGAGCCTCTTAATTTTTGTCACTGATACGTTAACGTCTTTCAATTTAAGGATTCTGTGGCTGAACTTACAGAAAGTTGCACAGTTTCAGTTAACACCTTTGTAGGTTTATTATTTGTATTTTGTTAAGGGTATCTGGTTCAGGTATCTGGTGTCAGCTATAAATACGTTGGTAAAAGCTTTGCTTACAGCCATGTGTACATGGAGTGAAACGTTGACTCCACAAAATACAGGGGGAATGGAGCTGATTTCTCATAGGCCAAAGATTTATTTGATTGACTAAATCTGTTTTTTTAAAATGTGTTTTCTCATATCAATATACAGTCATGTCTGTATGCTGATTCATTACTTACTGTTGCACATACTTGGTTATAAATTTGTCTAACTGTGCAGTTTGAAACCAAAAATGGTTTACTACATGTTAGAGAAAATAAATATTCAGGACAATTTATGGTTCTTTTGTCCTGATATTTTACTAAAACTGGGCAGATAGAAACTCTGTTTGCTGTGTATTAAATAAGTCATATGCTACTTTGGTAGTATTGTAAAGTGTTAGATTTGGTGATTTTTTTTCATTCTGTAACATCATGAGGTATCAGATGTATGATGTATCAGAAATACAAAGCTTTCTCTTGCACTCACTGTGACAAGTATGCGTTTGTTCTGTGACAGTATTAAAGCACACCACCAAGGAGAAAATCATTCAGGAACAGAAAACCGAGTTCATGTGAAAGGAATGATGTAAAAAAGTAAACAATCACAATTTGTGATACTACTAAAAAGGAAGAAAATTGTAATCTCTGTGTAATTTCAGAAGGGAAATAGTGAAATGGAAACATGAAAACAGGTTACTGGAATATTGACATTTCTGTGGAATGCCTCAAGACATAATACTGTGTGGCACATGTATTGCTGCCTAATTTTTCTGTGTTTACTACATAAGACAACTGTTTTACTCTATACTTGCCAAAAGCTATTTTAAGCTCCCAAACATGGCCAGGGTCCACAGGTGATAGGAATCTCTCATCTTCTTGATGTTAACCTCAACGCATACCTGCTAAGCATATGAGTCCTAAGGAGAATTTGTCTCCAAAACAGTTTGAAGAAAATTGTATTTAAAAGAAATACATTGTCATTATTTGTGAAGAGAGCTTGTGAAAACTGAAAAAAAAAAAAATAATAATTCATACTGCAAATAAAATTATTTTAATTATTATATTTATTGAAGTATAATAACTGCATGGGAGACGTTTCTTTTTAAATATCTTTCTGTATCCTTTAACAAACAAAGGATTTATATCAAAGACATCAAGAAAATACAGTTACACTCTTTTCTGTAAGAAATGGATGGACATAAATTCTTCTCTTCATTAAGGACTAGAAGGTCGTGTAGAGAATAGCATAATAGAAAATACTTGGTTTATTCCATGGGAGACACAAAAATGGTCCGTGATATATGTATAAAAACTTAGCTCAAGACAGAGAAGTGTCTAAGCTTAAGTTTGATTTATTAAATTAAAAAATACTTCCCTTCATAAAGGAGTGTCACATTTTTGTCGTCTCTCCATCCATTTCGAGGATCATCTCTTCATAACAATCCAACTACCAAATTTCGTGTTTCAGGCTAGTGCATTTCCATTGGCTTTTGACACCAAATGAGTCTTCTGTGACAGGCCAAAATGTGGCTCAGCCTTGAAAAAAAAAACTTAGCAGGATGTTCTTATGTCTTGGCTTGTCCCTCTTCTCTGAGGGGGCTTAGATAGGTGAGGGAGGTGTTTGGTTGGGTTAGGGAGCTCTTTGTTTTATCTAGCAGAAATGAGTTTGGAAGAAGCTGATTTGATCCTGCCAGGATTACGACTGTTAAATTCGTATCAAAATGTTTTCCTATCTTATATTATTTAACTCAGAATATAATAATGTAATTATTTTGACATGAAAACGTTATGTACTGTGGTATTTCCACTTATCTTTAAATAGACATTTTTCACTCTCTGAGAGATACGTGCAGTAAGACAAAACAAAAAATGAATAAAAGGGAGTGAGTGACAGCCTAAGCTAGTTTATTTAGATGATAAAAACAAATAATATTTGACAATAATAAAATTTTACAGACTTGGCATTAAAACATTTAGCTAGTTATGGTGTAACAATAGATATTATATAAACAACCAGCAGAACATAACAGAAGCACATTTATCAGATTAATATATTTCTTAAAAATTGTGTCACATAGTCTTGGTGGAGGGCAAAGGAACATTAAAGGGAAATTCAAAATATATGGGGTTTTTTATTGTTCATAAATCATATATATGTGTATTCACCTTAAACTAGACTTTTTTGATTTTATTTTTTTAGAGCTGAGCCTGTAGTTTAAAAGCATCCTTAATGAAAAATAGTTAGTAGTGAGTGACCAAAACAAATAATAGTTAACATACTTACTAAGAGCATTAGCTACCATGCTTTTGGACAGTAATGGTAAACTACAGTAATCAAGACTTTGATGTGGAAAATTTATATTATTTCATACTTGAAATTTTGTATTGTACAGGGATCAATGGACTTGAAATTGGTTATGCATGCAATTTCATGATAACACATAATTAAATTGTTTCAAATATTAGTTAACTTTAGGAAGTTGAAAGTGTGACTTCTTGGTTGGAAACAAATATGTCCGTAATTTTGCAAAAGCAGGAGATGTTGGAACATCAAATGCATGCATTCAGTGAAGCACAACTGTTCCGACTCTTCTAGTAGTTCCATTTAGAGAGAAAGAAAGAAATAGAGGTTCTTACCTGAAGGTTTGGTTTTTGAAAGTCTGAATGAAAGTTTGAAAGGAGTATTTCTGTTTTTATCATTTCTGTTCTCCAAAGATTTATCAGCTGCCTTTCACAGTTTAAGCTATATTTCACATACAACAGTAATGCAAAAAGCCATAAAGTTGACCTGGTTATAAGGACACGTCAAAACAGTGTTTTCTCGGTGTTTCCAGAAAAGGGAAATTGTGATATTATTCAGAAATTACAGTGAAGTGTCCATGCCTTTTTGAACTTTTGAATACGATCTGAAGTCTTAGCTTCATTTTGATTTTATTGTATTGCTGTGGCAAATTTTGAACATGAGAAGTATTCAGTCAGGAGTCCCCATTTAGAGAAAACATGCATTTTGTTTAAGTATTTAGTCTATTAGCATATAAGCATGCCTGTGTTTTCTACCAAGCACCAGAAAGGATCCATTTTGTCCTATTATGGTACTTAACGCTAGCGTTTTGTGATACATGTATTCTCTGCCCTCAGTGCAGTGGGGCTGCACTGAGCCATAGGTTTTTTTTTAGGGAACCAAATATACTTTCTTGTAAGCTGTCCCTCCAGCACGCTTTCATGGCTTTACTGCCATGAAAGCCCTAGGCCTGCTGTTGGGTTACCATCCTTCACCGAAAAATATATGTGAAAGGAGAGTGACAGTACACTCAGAGTTTACAAGGGGGTTAGGAGGATAAATGAAAGAAGGGTAAGTTATAACCGCAGATTACCACAGGATAAGATAAACAGGTAATTACCATGGTAAAGCCCTAAGTTGCACATTCACACATTAGGATGCCTTTCAGATACTTGTCTGTGTGCCTCTACCCTGACTGTAGGAACAATATTAGCGGTTACGCATTGTTTTCCAAAATTCTGTTGCACTTTGAGTTGTTGAGGATTTTTTGTAACACAGCAATTAAAGAGTAAACTTTGTTTTTCATGAGGGGCGGGGAAGGATTATGAGGTTTATTTATTTGTTTGGTCTTTGCTTTTTAAGAGACAGCTAAAGAACTTACAATTGTCACATCAAAATCCATGGCACTAAGTTGGTACCATAATCAAGAGCCCAATAAAATATTAATACAAAAGTATCTTTTTATTAGGATGTCATAGGGATTACATGGGGTGCCTTGTTGAACAGGTTATATTTTATAAAGGAAGGGAGAAATGCCTATTCTGAATTACACGAGGAAAGAGCATTAGTGCAAAAGAAGAATAAAGACATAAAAGAACAAACCAGATTTATGATGTTAATCTGACAGAAAACAATCCTAAAATTCACAGTACAGAAAATTTGGGGGAGAGTCCTGAGGAACAGAAGTGTTAAAGGATTTGGAGAGGCAGCAGTAAATGAAAGTAATTTGCAGTACAGCTTGACAGTGAAATAGTTTGTTGCAGAAAGTAGCCTTTATTTTTATGGGTTGTTTGAACCCAATGAGGTTAAAATTAGGTCCTGCATTTCTAGGAGGAGCTCCCCAAAGTAAAGTTGTACTTCTTATACTGTGAGAAGTTTTTCTTTATTAGGGAAGTGTTAAACAAGATCTGTATGCATGTGTGTATGTATGTATTACTGAAAACCATTGCACGATGGTCAGCAGAGCATTACATTGTCACTAGTCATCTCTGGAAGAATACTAGAGTTGGGTTTGTTTGAAAACATGTTTCTGTATCATCTTGCTCTGGATGTGTAAAGCAGGAGAGGGAGAAAGTCTCTGGAAAAATATGTAGTAAAGAAGGTGGGGTTTTTTTCATCTTTTAAACATAAAATATGATTTGGGAGGAAGTCTTCTCTTTGCAGAAGTCAGCAGTTTTACAGATGGAGTACATCCTTCTTGGGCAGTTTCTTCAGTAGTTGCAAGCTGATGTTTTTGAAGTGTCTGGAGTAGAGCAATATTTCTGTTGAATAGTACATTTTTGAAGTCCATTATTATGATAAACCATGTTTTTAGCATAATTTAGATTCGTATATATACTTTGGTTTTAAAAATGGTGTTCCTTTGCAGACTGTGATATACAAACGGCACTCAGGAAAAAAATACTGTTGAACTTACGCAGAAAGTTTTACGTTTAAGACTTCCCAGCAGTGTGGGTGCTTTGTGTCACCAACTGGACCTAGCAAAGTGAGGCCCAAGGAATGCCTGAAGGTCAAACAAACTTCATTGTAAAGCAAAGTTCTCTAGTGCAATACGTCCCAATTATAAAGATAATATAAATCACCCCAGTGACAGGCCTTTTATAGAGTAAGAAGCCACCCTTATCTTTTCAGCTGATATATGTTGCCTTTAAAAAAAAGAGAGTGAATGTTGAGTTAAGAAATTAGCAGCAACAAGCTCAGGAATGAGTGGGGGTACACATAAAGGTTTTCCTCCCTTTAGAGGAAATCCATCTGATGTTTTGCTTTGATAGATGCAAAGTGGGGAGAGGAGTGAATAGAAGATCTTTTATCTTTCCATGGGTAGGATTTTCTACTCACCCTTAGATGATCCACCAGTGGATATGCCTCCCAAAGTAGCGTGCATATGGTGATATTCTGGGCACAATTTGTCACTCATGCTACACATGCAACAGTGAGGTCCTAGAAGAGATGAGAGATGGGTATTCCTAATGTATGAAATAACTCAAAAAGCCGAAGTGTCACAGTTCAGTGAAGTGACCAAGAGACTGTATATATCTCCACTCTCTACTGGCAGTGATGATATGCTTCACTAAGTTTTCTTGGTGCCAAGACTATAAGAAGTGATGTTTTATATGAACACAGGAGAGGTGGGATACCACTTCAGTCTTAGCAGGAGAATCACAGAATGACTGAGGCAAGGAGACACCTCTGGAGATCATCTAGTCCAGCTCTCTGCTCAGAGCAGGGTCAGCTACAGCAAGGTGCTCAGGGTTTCAAGTATTTCTGTGGATGGAGACTCCACAGTTTCTCTGGGCAGCCTGTTCTACCATTTGACCACTCTCACAGTAAAAAAGGAAGGTACTATGTTTACATGGAATTCCTTGTATTTCAGTTTATGCTTATTGCCTCTTGGTCTGTCACTGGACACGAGGGAGAGGAGCCTGAGGAACCCAGTGCTCCAGACGTGTCTCACCAGGGCTGAGCAAAGGAGAAAGACCGCCTCCCTCAACCTGCTGGCAATCCTTTGTCTAAAGCAGCCCAGGGTGTGTTGGCTGCCTTTGCTGTGAGGTATTGTTGCTGGTTCACGTTCAGGTTGTTATATAGGTGCTGGAGTATAAAGCTGGTGTGTGAACAGGGGCTCTGCTGTTCTTTTTCGTCTACATAAAGCAAAGCAGGCATTCCACACCAAACAGCACTAATGGAGAAAACTCACAGTGAAGGAAAGCACTTCATTTCCGCTGGCTTTGAGGTTTCAAAGTTCAAACATTTGTATGTGAATTTATCAGCCTGTGCATCTTTTTTATAGTGGGCAGAATTAGGCAGTTCCAGGGCATGGCTCAGCTAATCTCATCTATACTAGGCTGGTATGGATCACTCCAGAGAAATGCTTCCTCTTTGCATCACTGTTTATAAAGGAGATCGAGAGTGACTAGTTCAGATGTAGAAAGTAGAACTTCTGGAAAAGTTGCACCAGAGACATAGTCCATGAATTTGCCCTGTTATTTGCCAGATGTGGAAAATGGTTACGTACAGCACTTCAGTCACTTCAAGGTTTTTCATCAGAGAATAAAAACGAACCTTGAAGTAGTTTCTTTATCCTTCTCCAGTTACAACCTCTGTTGACTAAAGCAAAGTGAAAAGAGGTTGTGGTTCTGAAATAAACCACTTCTGCATCCCACAATAACCTATTGCTAAAGTATACGTAGCTAATTGTAAATAATTGGGGCAAGGTATCAAGTCATAAATGTTAACCAAGAGGAGGCATGCCATAACACCCACCAGTCCTTCAGAAAAGTCTGTCATGAGATCTGTAAACCAGCCTATAAAAAATAACTTTGAGAACAGAGTTCTGGCTTCTATCATGGGAGCAGGCTGTTGTTTTGTGGTTATTTGTACAGAAACAGAGGGTGTCATTCTAAGTCCCTACTATTTTTCAAAGGGACAAATCTAGAGACTAAACTTCTTGTATGGGGTCATTTGGAAATTAATTTACAGTCTTCAAGGTGAATAGCTATTATTTATTAATAGCTATGTTTTACACACAAAAGATTTTAGCAGTTAAAAGCCAACTCCATCAACTTCTGCTTTTCCATATTCAGTAAATACAGGGATTTTGATAACTCCAGATGACGTTATCCCAAGAAGGAGTTTAATATTCTCCAGATCATAGAACATAATCTTCTTTCTGCTTGAGTGTCAAGCATGAAAAAGGAAAAAATACATTTACAAAGTTGATTTAAGAATGCCATTTAAAATATATTTCCTTTATAACAGAGCAGCCTCGAATAACCCATTATTTTATTGTAGACCCTTTTTAAGGAGGGTGGAATACAAAAGGCATGCACGGATTTGTAAGTGTATCAAGTTAGTACACTAAGATCAAAGGCTATCTCTGCATGAGGGACTTTGCACATTCTCTTCCAGATCAGCTGCAACATCAAGGACAGGAAAATCTGCAAAGCATTTTGTGTGCTATGTGTTCAGTCTCCTGTCATCTGCTAATGCAGTCTTTGTCAGAAAGTACTTAATATTGTGGTACCCAAGTAACCTGCATCCCTGTTTCACGTCCATTGGTCTGTGGAATACGTGTCTCCTATAGTCCCTGTTCAAAATTGCTGACTTTTCACAAATTGGAAATGATCAGCAGACATCTTCCCTAGGGAGGAAAGAAAACAAAAGTATTGACATCCGAGTACAGGGACAGAGTACGCTATTGTGTCCTTGGTGTAGTAGTGGCAGCTGAGCCTGTGAGCTTTCACTATTTCAGAATGGCCAGTCTTATGTTCCATTGAAGGGCAGGGTAGAGGATACAAATTCTTCTAGATCATAGGGGTAGGGGTCTTTGGAAAGAAAGAATTTGCTGCCCTCTATATCAGAGTACCTGGAGGTGTGTGTTTTACCCACTTCGGTAGTGTCTTGTGATGAATTAGGAGGATTTGGGAGGAGCATGGGGAGAAATAGGAAAAGAAAAGCAGAGTTGTTTAAAAAAATACAAAATGTTTGGTTTTCATTTTCTTTTGAAATTGGCTAGTATGTTAAAACAGAATAGTGCATTTCTTAATGTGGCTGTACACTAGGTTAGAGCAGCAGTGATCCTCCCAAGTGCTGAACCCTGGCGTCTTCTCAACTGAGTTTCCATATTGTTGCAAGTTAAAGTTGGCAGGGAGTGTTTTGTCACAAACAGTGGACAACAGTTACTTGATGGCTTTCCATGTGCATTTTGTGAAGTATGACTAATTATTTCTTGTAGTCCTTCATCTTTGATGAAGTCTAATTACATTGGGAACAGGTAACAGGAGTTTGCCAGCAGTGATTTCTTTTTTCTCATATTTGTGAAGATGACTGTACTGAAATTGTTCCCTTGCAGTTAGTGTGCACAGCTGTGACAAGGGATAGTAATGCTGGGGTATTTCAACTCTTGTCACTCTCTGTTGTGTGACAGAGGAAACATATCCCTCTTTCAGTGTGTGCTGGGGCAGTTCTTGCATATTGTTTGCACTGTTAGCATACAGAGTTTGTAAGCTAACACCTGCAACCAGTGGCTATTGAGAGATTGGATATTCCCAATCCCAGATACTAGTGGTAATGAACTTGTTGATTGTAGCACCAACAATTCATGAAGGCAGCTGTTTTCTGAGGAAGTTTGACTTTATAGTGTTCGGAAGTTTTCTAGGAGGGAATAAGTACTTATTAATGGCTAGTCTGACAGGAAAAAATGGAAAACTTGAAGTTTAAAAAGGGGAGAAATAAAGTTGGGGTTTTTCTAAATTCTATATTGGTAAAGCACATGAGTTTATCCAGGAAGAACAGTACATTGGCAGTTTTGTCTGTTTATTACATAGCTTGAAGGTGCATAGACAGCTGCTGTGTATGTACAGATGTATGTACCTGTATGTACCCACAGATAGAGGTCACCTGCAAGCAAGTTCTGGAATATTCTGATGATGTACTTCTAGAGGATGATGTAAGACTGCTCTGCAGTCTTCTGAAAGAATCCTGTGTTGGGCAGCCAGTCCAGAAATTAATGTAAGCAATGAAGTTCTGGGAGGTTTTTTCTGGAATTGTGTGTACCACTACCAATTATACATTTGTCTTGCTCCTCACAGTTGGATAAACATTTGATTTAAGGTGGGCAGAGGTTTATTAAATGGTTTTCGGAGTATAGCGTGTTCTCTTTCCAGACAGAAGAGGGATACACTTCTTTTTCATCTTGTCTTTTTTTCTTGGTTCTTTGGGGATCTGTTTTGCCTCCTACTGCATAAAATATTGTGTGGGAAGTAGGTGAAGGTGAGTAAGGTTGAAAATGACAGTGAGTTAGATCTCAGATGTTTGAGACTGTCAGGAAAGCTCAAATTTAAAAAATGTCTTGTTATAATGTTGTTATGTAGCTAGCAGACTACACCTTAACTTGAGATAAAGCTAGCTATTATCAAATACTTGAACAAAAGGTCTTGAGTAACTTGTGCAAAGTGTTCATTAAATATAGATTTATCTTTTCTGTATTTCAAGCCTTTTTGGTTTAAGTACCTTATGTGGTGGTTGTTCTTTGACCAAGGGGTTAGGCTTTGTGGTTTCATCATAAGCAAAATAAAGCAATGGTATTTCATTCTGGCCACATGCTTGGTGCAAAAGTAGATCACAAATGGCATTTTTATTCTGTTTATAGTTGATCTTCTCTGCAGCAGCAAATGCTTTAGTCTGTTGTCATCTCCCCTGTTTTAGTGACTGTTTTTGACAGAGCAATTTGCTTTCAGGTGTCTTGTTTTACTTTTGCATGTGCTGTCCTTATGCCTGATGTTGTGAGAAACTCATTTCCTCAAATCGGCAACGGTAACGATTTGAGTACGTAAATGGCAGTTGAATTCCAAGTCTTCCAACAGTGCTGATGTGCTGATACACCAGATCATCATTCTCCAGAAAAGGCTTGTCTACTAGTCATCTCCTGCTACAGTCTAAGCTATGTTTTGGATAATTCTGCGTGATTTGAAATGCTTTCAAAAATTTCCTCTCATGCAGATGCTAATTAGCGACTGACTGAATGGGTGCAGTCTGGAAAGGTGCTGCTCCATTTGTAAGTTAGTTTCAGTCTCATTAATCAGAATCGATTTCAGTAGCTTCTGGAAAAAATTTCTCAGCCGGGGATAAATGTGCAGCCTCCAGGACCAAAATCCACACATTAACTTAAGGTATGACAAGCATGACAGATAGAGTAGATAAGACAACATTGGCCTCAGTATTTTTTAAGTGGGAAATAAGGAGATGTGAGTGTTTTTAATAACGTGAACTACATGGGAGCTTATTCTGTTTCTGAAAGTGTGTATTCTGCGTGTATGCCAGGCTTTATACTAAGTTACTAGTAATCTGTGGACTTATTTGATTGCAGTCAAATACACATTTTTAAGATGTGCAAGAACTCATAAATCCATTTAAATGTGAAATACAATTGAAACACCTCATAAAAAGTGGCCAAACCTATAAAGTCAAGTTACAGTGTGTTATTGCTGTTAACACACCACTTGACTGCATGTTTTTGTAAGAGATTTGACCTTTTTATTTGAATATACAGGCTTTTGGGGTTTTTTAAGCTGTAATTTGATGTGTAAGATGCTTTTACTAGGAGAATTCCTTTCCACTATCCTTTTTTTTTTTTAATACTGCAGGTCTTTAACTGGTTTTGAATATTTTAAGAGTTTCTGGTTGTGTAAAAACTGATTAATTGCTTTTGAAAGCAGGCCATGTTACCAGCTGTTGATAGGTCTGCTTACATCTCTTTTCAGTGTTTCTGTGAACAACTGATCAAATTACATTCGTCACTCTTGGCTTGTGGTGATTTTAAATTGAAATGGAATATATTAAAGCAGCCAACCACACTGATTATATTGCAAGCCTCATTTAATTTCATACATTCACACATTATAGTGAAAAGCAGGGGGTTTTTAATGTGTGATTGTGACTGTACCTTCAGCGACTCCAAAGGTCATCTATAATCGGTGCATAATTTATTAGTGTTAGATACCTGATTTCTGAAAGCACGTTCCACAATACTATGTATACATTAAAGGTGGAAAGCAAAAAAATCAAGTTGCTGTCATTTCACCGATACATTTTTCTTGATACCGTCCAAGTCCTTACTGGTCAGTAGGCTGCTGCATTGAATCCTTCGTACATAATTGAATAGTTGTTACCCATAGATCTCAGAACTGTCCATTCTGAAATACCGAGGCACTGGAGCCTACATTAGACAGTATAGAGATGCCAATGTGTTGTTATGAAGGTGCTTCTTCTCCCGGGTTATCAGATGACAGTATTTTTCTGCAGTGTTCATGATAATAACAGAACATTTCTTAAAGCTTTTCCTCATGTTTTATTAACTGGCACCTTCTTACAACCTATGGGAAGCTTGGTAGAATCTTCTGGCTGAGAGTCAGTAGAAATGCTGACAGAATAAATTTGGCCCAGAATGTTTGGGGCTGACCTACTGAGTTCAGCTGAGTAGCACCTGGGAGTATTGGTAGGTGATGAGTTGACTATGAGCCAGCAGTGTGCCCTTGCAGGCAGGAGTGCCAGTAGTATCCTGGGGTGCATTGGGAGGAGTGTGGCCAGCGGGTCGAGGGAGGGGATCCTCCTCTTCTACTTGACCCTGGTGAGGCTACATTTGGAGTACTGTGTCCAGTTCTGAGCTCCTCAGTACAAGAAAGACAAGGAGCTACTGGAGACGGGGTCTGGTAGAGGGCCACGGATGATCAGGGATCTGGAGTGTCTCTTTTGTGAGGTGAAATTGCAGGAGCTGGGTCTGTTTAATCTGGAGAAGAGCGGGGGTGGGGGTGGGAATCTTATTAATGCATGTAAATATCTCAAAGGCGGGTGCCAGGAGAATGACGCCAGACTCTTTACGGTGGTGCCTGGTGATAGGATGAGGAGCAATAGCCATAAACAAAAACACAAGAAGTTTCATGTCAACATGAAGAAGAACTTCCGTACGTTGAGGGTGGCAGAGCACTGGAACCGGCTGCCCAGGGGAGTTGTGGGGGTCTCCCTCTCTGAAGACATTCAAAACCCACCTGGATATGTTCCTGTGTAACCTGCTGTGGGCAGCCCTGCCTTGGCAGGGGATTTGGACTAGATGATCTCCAGAGGTCCCTTCCAACCCTAACAATTCTGTGATTCTGTGTTATCTTCACATAAAGTTTGTAATTAGACACAAAACTGTTGTTTACTTCAGTGTCACAAGTCCAAAGCCTTTCTAAGAAAACATTTGGGTCTGTTGTCTGCAGAGCAATAGATCTGTTTGACGATGTGGGCTAGGAAGTTAATTTCCTGCTCAGTTCCTCCCATCTAAATTGTGGAGTGCTAGGCAGATCTTTAGTCAGACCAAATACGGACCTTTTTTGTTTGTAGTATGTGTGTGCTATATCATGAAACATTTCCATGCTGAAAAATAAAGCATCATATAAAAGCAAGGTGGATGTCTGTCCTTATAGATAGGAGACATTGCTTTCCCTGGCAGCATTGTGGGTTCAGAAGGGCAGCGTGTAACATGTTCTTCTTTTGCAAAAGCTAAATTGTTGCTGCAGTGCAGCTCCACACTAAGCTCTCACTTACAGGATGCAACAGCTGAGAGTGGCCTCGCCAGCCCCATGCAATTGTTGAAAGCAATAGCTCACAGAGCATGTTAAACCCACTTTTTATTTCCTGCAGAGCATGTGGCTGCCTGCTTCATTAATACACTGTGGGCAGTCGTGTTGCTTTCTAATCTTAAGTTTTATTTAATCAGTGGCACTAGGAATTTGACTAGCTTAGTGTTGCTATTTAAAATGTATACAAAGATAGTTTCCCTATTGCGGGGGGCAAGCCGGGTAGTTAAGTAGAAAGCAGCAGTAAAAGACAATGACCATTCCTCCCTCCCTCAAGGAGTGTTGATCCTTTATCTTCAGTGGGGTCTTTGAGTGCTCAGTCTGTTGGCTGCAGTAAATCTTCGTTGTTCTTGGTTTTTTTTCATTTTTAATGAATGTCAAAGCAACAGCTGGTAATCCAGTACCTAATTGGTGTAGATGCTGTGTCAAATGAGAGCAAGGTAGAGCAGCAGTGTCTTCCTGAAGTTTTATTCTAAGCTTTCTTATTCAACTTTTAAGAAATTCAACCTGTTCTGTTGATTTTTGCACACTGCATGTAAAATGTGCAGATGACTTTTTTGTCCTATGCTAGATACCTGATTTCACTATTACTATCAAAATTGAATTTACCAGTTTCAGCAAAATTAAGAAGATGAATACCTGATCTAACTAGAGATAGAAGTTCATAGTTTCAAGATCCAAGTCCTCTGTTGTATTCTTTCCTTCCTCTCTGAGAGACAAGAAGTGGGGCTTTCACCCTTGAAGACTTGTGAGCTTTTGATGACACTGAGTGTACTGTCCAAAAGTGCCTCACTGAGAATGACTTCTAGTAACTCAAGTGAGCATCGTCAGAGGAATATTTACGCCATAAAAAAATACGGATGCCAGCTGAGGTATCTCTAGAGCAAAAATTGGAAATGTAGTATACTGATTACCTCTTCCTCAGAAGGCAGGGTTCACATCATTAGTTATTATTTGTATTATGCTGCTATCTAGAGGTCTAATGCACCACAAATAGGCAGTTTTGAAGACCACTCTTGCCTGTGGAATTTGCAGTACAGGAGAAGCAGTAGATCAGAGGAGGAGGTGCCATCAAACCGGTTTTGCAGACAGAAAATGAAGCCCAGATTAATTCAGTAACTGGTCTAGTATAATGTTGGAAAGTGGTAGCAAAGCTGGCCTTAGCACCTACATCTTTGGAAAGAAGATTCAGTGCTCAGCAGCTGTAAAAGCAGCGTGAATACTCTGTCCTTTTTAATTTTTCTCTGATGATGCAGATAAAGCAGGAAACTGATTGTGTCTTCCAGATGAGGACATCTCAATTTCATGAGCATTTGCAGTAGAGGAATTTATATTAAACTGTAGTAAGTGCAAAGATCTGTGTATGCTTTTTGCCAAGTCTTGCTAGCAGATATCTTTATTACTTTTTTTCTACATTATTCAAAGGGTTTGTTCACCCCTTGTCTTTGGTTGTCTTAACTTTGGGCAGTTCTGGGTTATAATATTGTGGGGGGTTTCTGTTTTTTGCTTTTCTGTTTTTAGACTTCTTCCCAGTTGACCTTGATTTACAAGCAACACATCTCTGAACTGCCTTTTTAAAAGAAACCACTTACCAGTATTGTCATCTTAGTGGGATGTATTCTTTTGAAGTAATTCCATCTGTAATTCAATCCTGTTTTCACAGGCAGAAGCTGTACAAAGTTGAGTCTCATTTTGAATAGGCTTGCATAACCCAAATCCAATCGCATTTAAGTTCTGTTACTCTAGAAAGAACTGTGCAATCTGGCTTTGCAACTGGTTAACCTAAGGAAAATCCATTTCAGGCTTTACTGGGTAAGCCATCCCATTTTTGAAACACCATTAGCATTTGGCCAATAGGAAAAATAGATTGATGATTGTAAAACAACCACTGAGATACTCGGAAAGTCACTAAGTAAGTATGTTTTTCTGATATAAAAAAAATCATTTGAAAACAGGACTAGAGGATGCAAGGCCAGTTACATAGCATGGGAAAATAAATGTCTTCTGACTCTACCATAATAATAATTTCCTCCTTCCCCATTCTCCTAAGCAAATATACTCGGGGTACTCTTCAGCGATAGTGTATATAAAAGATATCCTCCTAAAAGAGATTGGCAGGTTTAATTTGTTTGATGTGTGCAATCACAGTCCATGTTAAATTCAAAATGCTTGTCCAATCAAGGGTTCAATATAGAAAAGAGGCAGTAACAAGCATGCAGCACGCTGTAATAAAGAAATCTGTTGATTGAAAACAGTTTGTATATTTTGGAAATGATAGGGAATGTAATTGGTAAGAAAGAAAAGGATAGGGATTCATAAATAATAGGAAATAGAGCATATTTTTTCCACTGATAATGCTAACTCAATTTAGCAATATTCTGGTGCTGAATTTTCCTGTTCAGTAAAATAGGTCTCGTAGATCTTCTAGTACTCTAAATTCCATGATTAATGGAAGGAGCTCTTTATTTTGATGATGCCAACTTTAATCTGTTGAATTTCAGCTATAATGGCACTTTCTCTCATCTTTATTTTTTTTCCTCTGTCTCCCAACCCTTAGGAAGCATATATAAAGAAGGAGAGGATTTGGCAGGTGAGCTTCTCAGTCAGACATGACTAAAAAAGACAGCTATCTGAGTGCTTTTTACGAACTTTCAAAGGCTATTTGGTAGGCTGTATAAGATGAAAAGATCTTGATGTGTCAGGCTAACTTCAATATGTCTTACAAACTTTGATGATTCTAAATCTAATCACAATTGAAGCCCAGGACCAGCTCAACAATTCATCCTTGCCCTGCACCACACCTTCCGGGTAGTCTCTCTTTTTTTGCTGTAGTCTCCTCACAAGAATTCTTACTATTTAATGGAGCAGTGAGTACTTGAATAGTTTTTTAGCATCTGGATCATATCTATGCAGTCTTGCAACACTGCCAGTCTTGAAAATAGTGAGGTTTTGTAGACTTATTTCATGTTCATGAATTTGTGAGAATCAGACCACTATTTTATTTCTTACCTTTTGTGTGTATGTAAGCTTATATTAGGGTATTAATATATATTTTAAAAAAGACTGTGTTAAATGGACATGTAGCTGCAGCTGTTTATGTGCTAATGGTTATGGTACTTTACAACTCTTATAATCTGGGAGGAGGAAGTACTTGAGAGTCAAAAGCTAGGAAATAATACAGCTAACAATGCAATTTTATGTGGGAAAGATTCACTTATTATTAAGTTTCTCAACCATTTGATGTTTTGTATTGAGATAATATATTACTCACTGTATTATTTGAGGTTATCCAGCATTTGGAGATAAAATTATACCTAAGTGGTCATGGTAGTTGTGGGAAATAAAATGTGTCAGGCCGAATTTTTGTTCAAGTATTCTCATCTGATCATCATAAATATTATGGCATTTTGAAGAAGTGCTCTTAATACAAATAAACCAATAATAATCTCTATATGCAAAAGTGTGAACCTGTCCTTGTTAGTTTGAGCAGTTGGGATGTATCAGACTGAACTTGGGGCTGAGGAACTGTACACCTGCAGACAGTGATTTCCAGGGGTGATGGGCGTCTGCAGAGTGGTAGCTGCAGTAGGTAAATCCAACAGGATTTGATGGTGCTAGAAAGTAAGCTCACAGAATTGTATTCCTCATCAAAGATGTACATGGGTGATGTGATGTCCATACAAATCTAGAATGAAATAACATCAGTTCTGAGGCATTTCAATTTACTGTACATGCTGTGGGTGCATTGACTTCACAGAGGCAATTGATCACTTGCTCTTGTACAGTAATATTTGAGGCTTCTTTTACCGAGCTTTTAGTTTTGATACTTCCCTCCCCAGAACCCATGTAATAAAAAAATCCATAAAAGTATGCATCATCACGTACACTGAAGGTTTTATTCTTTCTCAAGAAATTCAAGCTGAATCTTGGGACCTCATCTAATGTTTGTTCTGTAAAACCTGGGATTCAGAATAAAGATGAGTTTTATATAATCCTGAAGCATAGAAGTGATAATGTGATTTGTAGTGAGCAATGAGCAAAACACAAGGTATTTTTTGCTCACAACTTTTAACCAGTTATCAGTATGGTTGGAATGTTGCTACTGGCTGAGAAATGATCATAGAAGGCTATCACTCAAAACAATACTTTGAAGGCTGTATTGAAACCCTATAAATACTGGGGATTTCTCTTTGAGGGGTGGTGGTTTTCTTATAATCAGAAAGTGTGATTTAAAATCTGCATTAATACATTCAGACTAAACCTTTGAATTTGTAGCCCACTGCCAGTTAACTGTAAGTCTCATTTCTAGTCAGTATGTTAAAATACATTGAAAAGAATTGTTAGTATTCCTAGTAAAATAGCTGTTTCCATTATATTCACTCTTTCTACATAGATGTTTTAAGAGAGAAATTCTTCTTCTGTGTGTTTTGGTGTGCACAGTTTCCATTCTTAAATGATGGACAACAAGTTAACTACATAAAATGGATGTTGACAGTTCTTAAAAATGAAATAATGTTTGATATAACCTCAAGTTTCTCTCTGAACTTTGACCAAACAATAGACAACCTTTAAAGGAGGGGCCCTGTGCTGTCAACCACAGAATTACGTGGGGGAAAAAATTAATCTAAATAGTGAGGGAGAAGTCTGGGTTCTCTTGCATGATATTTAGCAGCAATGGTAAGAAGAGGGATGTTTCTTTCTTTGTGTAATGTGCAGTAGTTACAATAAACACAAGATTTCCAAATCTCAGAGGACTCTCTTGACAGTTGCTTGATAACAGCTTTTTTCACTCCGTAGTTTTGACAGTTTGTATGTGTTGCCATATCTAGTGTAAACTAAAACATCACTGTCATTCTGTTTTTCTTTCTTATGTGGCTTCCTTTTCTTTCTTTTTTTTTGCTGTCTTTAGGATAATGAAAAACATGGGCTTTTAATTTGTGGGCTTGAGTAAGACAAGTTGTGTGTGGAGAGTGGCATGTGTTTGAGTTTTGAAATATTCAGATTGAATAGCTGCCTTTTTTTTTTTTTAACTGTTTCTTAAAAGTGTTCATGTTTGTGTCCTAATTTTAAGCTGCCCTGTCAGTACACACCAGTTAATACATGTGAGTGTAATACAGGCAATAGGAAAGCACTGCTGTACACAGGATACTTCTGTGTTCACACCGACATTGCACATTTTTGTTGTAGTTCTCCTTTTGTATTCACACAGTGGTCCACAGAAGTGCAGCACGTGTGTTAGCATCTCTTCCCAACCTAATGTGCCTTTGCTTTCTTTCTCTGTCTCCTGTGTTTCTAAATTATATTGATTATAATATTGGAGTAATGCACTATTTTAGAAAAGCTGCTGGGAGGTGAATGTTACAGGGAGGGACTTGAGGGATGCCTGCTTAGGAAAGGACTGCCAACTCCAGGGGTACCCTGACTTCTACAGCTACTGCTCAGCTGTTTTGTTTTACTACAGTACATTATATGTCCCTGGGTAGAGGATGGTTTTATTTAACCTTTAGGGGGGAAGGGTCTCGATCTTTCTAAGGTTATTTTGTCATCAAACCAAATTTGCTTTAGCACAGCAAAGTGCCCAATGTCGTCATCTGGCATGTTACAGACAAATTCCAATTACTTTTCTGCTTCAAGCTATTGTTAAATGCTACGAGCTAGCTGACAGTAAAATTATAAATACAGGTGTTGTCACACTACACTATAATCAGAATTTTAATTTGAATTTTCATTTGTAAAGCCTTTTTTTAACATGAAAATGGGAATAGAATTAGTTTTATTGACAGTAAAAAGACATTTTGAAAGCTTCCTAAATCATTACCTGTATTTAGTAGTGGGAAAAAATTGTATATGTCCGTATAAAAAGAAGAGTTTTATTATCACATATTTACTCATTATATTTGGTGGTAAATAAAACTAGGAAGATGTGTTTGACAAATGATTGACGTAACTCAGTACGTTTTCACTTCATCAGAACAATAGACAGACATAAATATATATTTGCTTTTGTTTTGTTCTGCTATTACTAATGCAAGCCTGTGATAAAATCTTCAAGCAAATTAAGTAGAGCCTGTTGAGTCTGCATGCAGTGCTAAACTTTTTATTTTGCAATTTTCTCTTCTTACATAGATTCATCATTCTTTGCTTTCTTCCTTCTTTTTTTTTTTTTTTTCCTCCTCCTTTTTCTTTGCTTGGTGGTTGGAGTGGTTCCCCCTTCTCAAGACCCTTCTTTTTTTTTCCTCAAGGCATTTAGTGTCGTGTCTGCCAGATTTCAGTGATGAGCAGCGAATTGCTTTTAAAGTGGGCATTATGCCAGTTCAGCAGCACAATGGAAAACCAATCTTCCACCATTCTACTTTTGATGCTGTTATTGTAGCATTTTAGATAACTGCTGCCACAAAAAAAGATGTGCTCAATTGCTACCAGTTAGTCAAGTTAAATCCAGAGTAGCATTAAAATTACTCTGAAAACTGTTTGTCAGAGGTCATGTGCTGTCTGTGGCTACAGCGCATAGGATAGATGTTCTGTGCTGTGTGGGTTTTTTTCTTTTTGCGTTATTATTACTGTGACTGACCAGCTCTCTAAATAGCCCTTCACTACCTGTTTACTTATTGTCTTCACCTCACTGCTGAAAATATGTGTCGAAGAGAAATGTTGAAAAGTTTCTGTAAAGTGCTGGAAATAGCAGGGCAGTGAGTTGTTCAGGGTGCTACAGTTTGTACAGTGTGAAAGCAAGGAAAAAAAGGGGGGGAGAGCAAGAACATAATTCTCTGGTTTCTGTAGCAAGATTACTGTTTTCATCTTTTTATCTTCACTTTTCAACCACTGAGTTCACTTTTCTTTCTGTTTTTCTTTTCTTTTTTTTTAATAGCACAAATGGAATTTATCTGCTTTCTCACTGTCTTCCCCTTCAACTGCTCCTCCTCTTCCTCTTTATTCTGCTGGCTTTGCTTGTGAATGAAAGGGTCTGTTACTACCGTGGTAGGACACATGGCAGTTGTGGAGGGGGGATTATAACACTAGGTGACTTTTAAATCTGTTGTTTTCCAATAAAACACAAATAGGAAGAATATTTATGGGTGGTGAAAATTAAAAGAGCAAGGATATTTTACTCCTCTCTGGCCGAGACTTTATTTTGTGGATAACGTAATGCCATTGCAACTAGTTTCACTTGCTTGCATTGCTATAAAATGTATGCTATGCTCTATTACGTTCTGGTCATTTTTAACAGGGAAGCAGCCTTCTACATCCATCGCTAGGTTGTACCACTGTGCAGATTACAGCCATGGGCAGCAGCTCCCACGGGACAGTGAAATAGCTGATTAAGCTGTGAATTTTAACCTTGCATTTAGGCATCTAAATAACATACATAATTTTCAAAAGACTTTATATTTTTAGTCTGGTAAATGTGTTAGCACTGCAGTGATCCATGGTGGAGATCGGGAAATATATTTAGGCATCTGGATGGGCAGCACCAGTGGCATACCTTTGAAAATCTTCACCATAGTCCACAAGTTGCTCTTTCTCTGTGCGAAAGGAATGGCGTCTATCTCATGGGAACACCTTCAGATAAAATTCGCTGTTTGTGAAGTGCTTTAAAATCCCCCAATAGGTGGCAGTGTGGAAGTGCGCAGTTGTCACAATTAGGATTTTTTTTTAGCGTTGTTCTTAAAGATGGGTTTTTCCTTAAATTCTAGTCATTGAGGGTTTAGTGCCTTAATAGTAAAAGTGATGTGGATTCTTACATTCTTCTATTCAGAGAGCCTCTCTTGGTGGTTCAGATGGGTTACATGTAGTTGCTACTGCTAACACCAATAGTCGTGAGTCAATGAAACTGTTTTCATCAGTGTTTTTTATCAAATCTATGTGCATGCCAGGCAAATACCTTGTAAAGGAGAATAACTTTAAATGATTATTACGGGCACAGAATAACTAGAAGAGTGAAGAAGGATGCTTGTTCATGGAGTTCAGAAAAAAAGAGCAGTGCCATATGTCCCTCAGGGGAGTAAAGCAAAGTCCACCAGGCAACATGATTGAAAAATTAAAGTGCAAAGAACCTTAGTGATACATACACCATTTGTTAAGTAGGTAACCTAAATAACAGTGATTTAAAAAACAAGGTGAGCACTAGACAAGTTCTCGAGACAAAATGGGAACGTAACTCCATGAGAAACACTTCATACATAAGCTAATTATAACTATATCTAAATTTAGGAGATCACTTTTTTCCTTTGTTTTTCTGTTTCCTTTTTAGACTAGAATTTCAGGGGGGTTGCACTAGGTTCCTTGTTCCTTGGTCACATACCAACAGACATCTGTAACTACTGAGGAACTTGCAGTATTCAACCACATGCGTTTACATAGTCTCTGTACATAAATGCTTTCTCAGAAAGACCTGTAGAAAGTCTGTACACTAAAGTTAGTCTTAGAGGGATGTAACTAGGGCAGAAAAACAGCTAGATAAATTAAGATCAGAGGGAAACAGAAACCCCTGGAGTTTGGTCACAATGACTCGAAAGTGTGAGCATTTCAGGAAATGAGTTTTCTTGTTTTAAAACTATATTTCTGCATTCAGTATTTTTGCTGATGGGAAAGAAACATGAAGCCATTGAGGTGGGTTGTTGGTTTGGGGGTTTTTTGTTACTCATACACATGGTACACGCTTTTTCTCTCTTCTAGACCTATATTTTGGGGCTATGACATGGAAAATCATCACATGTACTTGGTTAGATGTGGCAGAATTCCTCACTAAAGAGCCACCTACAGGAAAAAAATACAGGAAACGTACTCAAAGCAGCAATTTCAGACCTAATATCCTCTGCAGCCAAGGAAGAGGGAGGGAACTGACTCTTGAATGGAACAAAACCCCCGTTTTTACAGATCTCGATCTTATTATTTGGTTTCCCAGAAAATATTTAATGCAAAGCACGCTTTCTAGGAAGAAAATATAAAAGGATTTGGATGCCTATGAAGTGTTAAAAAGATATTAAACAAAAATGGCATTTTAGGCTGTGAAATCAGATGTCTGGGGGTTTTAAGTAGGCAAATTAATTGAGGTGACTGTTACAGCTCCTTGATGAGAAAACATTAAGTTGAACTGCAACACAGTTTAAATAAGGATGAGTTAGGCTGGAACTTGACCCTCACCCACATTTTTTCCTTCTGTTTGCATGATGCATCCAAGAATAGTTAATAACAAGATAATAGGTTTAGATTGAAGACAACAATTTATAAATATATAACGTACATACTAATGGAATCACTTTTGAATTTTCAGCCTTAAGTATATGTAATCTTAATTATATTAATGGAGAGATTTGAAATTTTGAAAGCACATGCTTTCAGTATACATGATCCATATAGATTGGTCTGCAAGAAGACCCAGATGATGTTTGCTCTGGCACATTGCTTCACTTGTTAGTCACTTTTGTCTTAGGGCCTGAGATTGAACCATTCAGAGCAGGCATCAAAACTTGCAAAATGATTTTCAGAGCCTCTCTGAAAACTCTTTCTCTCTGAAGAAACCTGCATATGTTCTGAAAGCCTTACAAGCATTTCAGCTTTTGCCCACTTCACTTTCCTGTTTTTCACTTAGGCTCTTCAATTTCAAAGTTGAGAAACTCTGTTAAAACCAATTTAAACTGTAAATCTGAAAGTTAGGCTATTTAGAAATGAGGAAAATTAAGACTGGAATTAAATTTGCATTCCATGGTTTAAATGCATTATGTTCACAGATGGCAGTTGTTCAAGTGAAAGTTGTTTCTTAACTGCCGGTGGTAATCCAGTTACTTCTGGTAGCTTGTTGAGGATTACCTGGTTTGTTGGGTTCATTCATTGCCTACCACATCTAACTGATAGATCACTCTCTAAAAAGATAGAAAGCAGTATAGTTTAAAATAAAATAAAATAAAAAATACCAAAGCTTGTAAATTGTTG
>NW_009935350.1:0-7500 GCF_000696875.1 Nestor notabilis | reverse complement strand
TCTTCCTTTCCCCCCTCTTTTTTTTTTTTTTTTTTTGTTCAATTTCTGTTAAAATGTATTTTTTCATTTGTGCATTTGTTCTGGTAGTATCTTTAGCATGCTCTGCATGTGTATCAGTACACCTCTTTTTGTATAGCCATATGTGCATTCTGCAGCAGTGATGGTCTTAAAAGATTTGCTTGCTGCTGAACTTGGATATTATTAAAACAATGACAGGGTGATAATAGGTGTAGAACTATTTTGGAATGTGACTGAGAACTGAAAGGCAATTTCAGTCAGTTTGTATAGTTTAGTTTCCAGAAGGCCTTAAGTGCATTATTGATTAAATTCTCGTTTAGGAAGAAACTAGGAGCTTTTATATGCATCTCTAAGTTGGATGGTATGGTAACTCGAAGGTATTGACTGGCTGTGTGATATACGATGGTCACAGTTGTCTTTTACTCAGAGGAGCAGAGTGATGCTGGTTGTCATTCTTACTCTGCTGTGTGGCAGCGTAAATAGTCCCCTTTCTAACCAACCTGGTGGGAAAAGTCAATATCCCATCAGCAAAGGAGGTAAACACATCAGGAGCTGTGTCCTCTCTCATCTTCCCCTGCTCTGTATTACTACAGTTCTTGAAATCTCTTCTCCCCAGTCATCAGATGCACTTGTGTCATTCAAATGCATGGTGTGGCTGTGCTGCAGACACAGCCGCTGCCTGCCTCTCCTCCCGGAGCTCCCGGCTCCCATTCTCTTATAATTGAAACTTAAAATTGGCCTCATTACTTCAACGAGGCCCCTCATATTTCTCCTTTTTTTTCAGTCCACCCTTTCCTGCTTGCCTCTACGAGGGTAATTGCATCTAAGAAATGTTTGAAGCATACTGTCAGAAAGGTTATCGGGTATAATTGAAGTTTAGATTTAATGGGGGGGGGGGGTGGAGCTAGGCACTCCATTAGTGGGATGGCTGGAGCCTGCGTTGGAACTGTGCACAGGCCTCTATTTTTGTTCTCTACTTTCAGTCCTGGTTTATTGTTTGCCTCATCGTTCTCATGATTAATGTGCCCTCCTGTTCTGTTCACATGTGCCAGCTGTTTCTCTCCATTGATACATTTCACCTTGGTCTCTCCTGAGCTCCAGGAAACTTTAAACCTTGGTCCCTCCTGAGCTCCAGGAGACTTTAAACTATTTTAGCCTAGTTTGGAGCTATGAGGATGGTGTATTCCACCATTCTTTGGTATACAGAGTGTGGTTTTGCTAACATGTGCGCAGTGGCAAGTGAACCCACTTAACTGTATCATTGATCTTAGAAATGCATAAACTAGTTAGTGCTGAATTTGTGGCAGAGTAGGTTTGGTGTTTTTATGGATCTGGTTATTGCAATTTTCAATGTTTGTCTAATTAAACCCCAAATTTAAATAATTTCAGGATCATTAAATGTGTTTATACTGTAGTGACTTCAGTCTGTTAATGAACAGATTCTTGTAATCAAAGTTTTTATTGTATTGGTGGTGTAGTTTAAGGAAATCTGAATTCTGCCAAAAGACCTAAGGCCATTACTCTCTGGGTAATGGTGAGAATGAGGTATCTTTAATTATGCATCTTCCTCTGTGTGCTTAGTGCCCAAACTTGGCAATATAAATACCTAAATCTGAATATGACAGCACAATACCTACCTTCTTCACAAGGATGCATGAAAGGTGCTTACCAAAGTGCTTTTAATCAACATATTCAGTTACTCAAACCAGCATCATTAATTTAAATTTTAATTTAATTTTTGAAGATCTGATAGCATCATGCAGAGCAATTGAGTTCAGTGGAACTTCGTGAAGAACATGGAAAACCTAACTAAGCAGGTGGCAATTGCTCAGTAAAACATTGCTCTTTGTATCGTATCCAGTAGTTAATCTTCTGAGCTCATCTTAAAACATCTGAAGCTCTAAAAAAATTAGTTATAAATCCTCAGGGAGGAGGAATTCAGAAACACCAAAATTGTAATAGCTATTTCTGTTGCTATGCCCCCCTTCCCTATAATCTTCTCGTGCAGCAGTCCTTGCCATGGCTGCTGAGACAAAGGTGCGTCCCATGGGACATCTTTATCTCTGTCACATTGCAGGAGTCACCACAAAAGAATCATTTCTTCCCTTACATGAGTGAGCTCAAAAAACCAGCATGTCCCTCTCCTCCAAACCCTTCTCTTAAAGAAACTCATCTGCTTTTAGAGACAACTGTTTTTTCATCTTAACTTGTGCCATGTAGTAAAAGCCATTCAAGAGGGGATGGAGGCTCCTTTGTTATGAGTTCAAAGCATGAGGAGGGCAGTACCAATGTTGTGAAGGTGACAGGAAGAAATGAGACAACAGCTTTTAGGCACAGCTGAGGATTGTGTTGGTTGCTCACAAGACACGTGCTTATGCTGCACCTAAATGGCTTGAAAGCTTGAGCTTTAGGTACCTGTGCCATCTTCTTGTTCTGCTTGACCTTGAGTCCCTCCACCCTAACAGGGGGGAAACTGTTTGAGAGGGCACCTCATTTTGCAGCATATTCTTCTTGTGTGCTTGGTAGTGCAGGCTGTCCAGCGCTGCATGTTCAAAGGTGTAACTGCAGACACAGGCTTTTGGGTAGGATCTCGTGGTTCTAGAACACGGAGCTGGTTGGAAAGGAGGAGCACAACTGCACCATGTCTGCATCAAGTTGGCATTGATGTAGATGAGTATTTTGCTCTTTTAATCTTTGTCCACAGCCTTTGTAAAGCAAAAGCCGGACCAACCACCTGAATAAAATCCCTGGATTTTTTTGGATGGCAAAAGATCTAAAAAAAAAAAAAAAAAAAAACAGTTTGGGCTTCGCTGCTGAACACGTGAGCATGAGTTTGCACACACACAAACATACAGGGGAAATAAATGTCTTGCATTCCCGACATTTCTTCACAGGTATTATTGATTAAACATTTGGGAATGGCTCTCTTCATTCATGTATCAGGTGAACCTGATGTCTCTTGGTTGAGATACCAGGCATCTTCTCTCCGTTTCAGGGTAGGATAGCATGGAATTGCCCTGTTTGTTCTACTGCCCTTTTCCTTGCAATGCCTCTGTAGTGCTGAGCATCACGATTTCCTTCCTGCACACAAGGTGCATGTGAGAACGCACAAGACAGGTAATAAATCTGCTCCAGGTTGTGCCAGTGACAGTATTTGCAGCAGCAGGGATGAGAGAAGTGAAGCATGGTTTCCTTCTTTTCTGAAGCCAAACTTGGGCAGCATCTTCCCCTACTTCAGACCCCCACAATCTCTGCATAACTCTCACCAGGTTAAGGCACCTGCTCATTTTAAATGAGATCCTTTCAGAGCCAGCCCTGCCATCACTTATTTTCTCTGCTGTGACTTAGTGAACCCCCATTTCGCTCCACTTGGGTGACATGGCTGGGCAAGTGGTGCTTCTTGCCAGCTCCTGGCACAAGCCACTGCTGCCATACTGGTGGGGCTGAGGGAGCTTCAGCCTCACAACCATGTGCAGGTTCAGCATGGCCTCTCACTGGCTGGTACAGTGCGGTAGAGGGAGAGGCAGGGGGAAGGCAGCAGAAGTTGGAAGAGCTTGCTTGTAAATGTCATTTTTGCTAGCCTCAACATTCATGTCTTATTTCAAAATACCATGAATTGCAGTAGCAGTGAATGCAAAAGTATTGACTTTTTGTGGTCATTTAATCCTCTGCTTTTTTTTCCTTTGTTCTTTCAGAGTATTTGAGGAAGAAGCCACTCAGGAGGGAAGTCTCGGAGGCCTACAAAAGACTGAAGAGCACCGTAGACAAATGTCTGTCCACAAGTGGCTACTCAGAAGTGAACCTCGGCAAACTCTTCGCCATCAGTATAGGAAGATCTGTGGCAGAGTCCAATAATGAAAGACAGTGATTGATTAAAAATGGAGGGAGGCGAGAGGCTAGTTCGTGTTTAACAGTCTTGATCACTGAAGCAACAGTCTATTTCAGTGTGCACAATGATGTTTTAATAATCTTGTCTCTCCAGAGGAGGAAAAATGGAAGATGAAAATAGGACTCATGAGTCATGTGGTCATGAAATACTCGAGGTGGTGTTACCTTCCATTTGTCTCTTCATTGAAAAGCCAGGGTTATTAAAATACAGAGCAGTTGAGTTTGGCAGTATATTTTGTTGTGTATATAGACCTGTGAGGGAAAAGGGGGTGTGGGAATTGCTGCTTTAATTGGATAATTCCCAGTGAGAGTTGCTGGAATGTAAGTGATCCTAGACTTTGCTCCAGGGTATTTAGTGGAGGTGCTCTCAGGAAGAGAGGTTAGTCAAGGTCTCAGTAGGAGCACTAATGTTTTGCCTTTTCACAGTTTATCTTCTTCCTGATCATAAACATACCAATTAAAAACAATATGATACCTAAATGCCTTTAAATGTCCTAACACCTTCTGAACAGAGGTAAGGGCGCTTTGCTTTCAAATTTATTAGAGGTAATGACTGAAACCTGGAGATGCTAAAAATAGGGACCATCTTTCCAAGTCTTTATGTGTTGTATTTTGCTATGTTGGAGACTTCTATCTGGATGTAAAGACATGTACGTGTACAAACCCCATTTCATACATATGCAGGATGTAACTGTATTTCATTTCTTTCTATGCAAAGAATTTGAAAGTAAGCAACCCATAGGGAAAAATATGTTTGTGATGGCATTGTAACCGATAATGGGGGAGAGTGGAGAATCATTGTTTGTGTTCTGTAATAATTACTGTGTTGGAGTTTCTAAAGGTTTTATAAGCAAGTTGCATTTTTCACTTTTAATCAAATGACAAGCAGATCTGACAAGAAAGGAGCATAAATTTGGGTCCATGTCGTTGTACACAAAATATCATTGTACTCGTGCTCACTGTTAAGTTTGCAATGTGATATATTCATGTAAGGTTATAAAAAAATTTCTCTTAAATCTTTTACAGTATAAAATGTAAAATTTTCTTAATACTTGAAGGAAAAAAAATAAAGCTTTCTAGTAAAAGAGAATCTGACTTGATCATCCGACTGCTGAAAATACACCAAGCTAGGTCAGATTGCTCCAGACTTTTCCTGGTTTTACAGAAGTGCTCATGTGTCCATTGATGATCAGCTGTTAGCAAAGGGAGCTTGAAGAAGAAACAGTAAGAGCATCAGCACGAACATGTTGGGCACCGAAGGGATACATGTGTCTGTGTTGAAGTATTTTGTGACATTCATTTGTCCCTAAAACGGCATCAGAAGATGCTGTGTGTCAGTACGAGTAATGCCTAAATACATAGTCGTCTTTTGAGCAATTTCGGGGGCTTACTTAGTTCATTTTTACTTACACTGAGTCACATTACATGAGAAATCAAACCTGCTCAGTCCCTGGCTTTGTGTTGATACTCGCCCACACCCCTGCAGGCTTTCACTCCTTCCCAACATGTTTAGTTGGGTTATTGTACAAGAGACTTTATTTCGAGGCTTGTCCTGGAGAGACGGTGTTGCTGCCTGGATGGCATGTTGATGTTGCAGCTTTCTGAAAGATTCTGGCTTCCTGTGATTTCACACGGGGTTTGTTAGATTTTCCATGTCCAAGCCAAATAGGATTATGAAGATATTACTGATATTAACTGGGTAGAATGCCTTAGGAAAGCGGAAAGTGTGACCTTCTCCTCCAAACGTTAGGTATACAAATAAAATGGATAGATATGGCGTAACCTGACCCTGTGGCACTTGTATGTATCTGTATAATTACAGCTGAAGAGCCTGTTAATTTGCAAGTTTAGGGATGTTTAGATTAAATGAGAGTGTTGTGGCATGATTGTGTAGGGTGCAGCAACATATAGTGGCCCTGCAAGGGGCTGCTCCCCCCGCACAGCCACAGAGGAGCCCCACTCTGTGGCTGGGGGTGAGGGCCGGGGGGGCCCCGCAGTCCGGGGGGCTTTGTACCCCGAATTAAGGCCACTTTTAATTCGTCTCAGCAGAGTTGGTCAGAGCGGAGCTGGAGTCTTGGCAAGGAGGAAAGTAGATTCCACCCTCCCGCCCCTAATCAGCTCCGGGCACCATGCCTCATCCTGGCCCTGGAGAAGGGCTGGGAAACACAAAATCATCTTTACAGCTTTTAATATTAAATGGAGCTGGTAAATGCGAGAGCTGTAAATGATTCGGGGGAAAAAATGGAGTGTGCAGGTCTGCGGCTTGAGGCTGATGCGGCCCGAAGCGTCTTCCCTCCCCTCCTGTCCCTCATTCCTGCCTCCCCCCAGAGCTGTTAAAATTAAGGTTTGTGTTTATTTGTATTTATTTGCAGTTGGGGAAGAGGAGTGTTGATGTATGGAGCCTGTAGCCAGGTTTCGCTGATGCCATATGTGATAGGAGAACCAATTCCCACCCGCAAACACGGCTGTCGCTCTGCCAACCCCCCCTTCTGCCCTGTCAGATGCAATAGAAAAAGAAGACTTTTTGCTGCTGCCGGAGAGGAGCCCATCATCACCTTCTTCTTCTTTTCTTCTTCTTCCCTTTTCCATCCCTCCCCGGCTTCTGCGGAGCCCCTTCCCGGACCCGTCCTCCCGCAGCCTCCCTTATAGCAGTTTAATAGATTAACTCATCTGCGCCAGCCTCAAATTTCCGATTAAAATTCCTCCATCCCGAAGGCGGCATTATCAGGTGGTTGGAGGCTGTTTTCAAACCTTGGGTTTGAATAGCAGCGGCTCTGCATTAATTTAACCACTAAGCTAATAAGTAGGTTTCGTTTTGTTATGCTAAGCTTTATTGCTTTTCTTTTGATCCGAATGGTGTTGTTGAGCAAAGCAGCAGACAAGGCATTCTTTGATGAGGGAATTAGCGCTCTATTCTCCCTCTATTATTCATAGCACAGTGGAATATGTAAGTACCTGAGGGTGTCAAAGGAGAGCAGGCTCTATTGCAAAGTGTTCGCCTTGTTTCTCTCAATAGCTGACTATGAGATGATAAACCGCTTAATACACCGCACTAATTGGATGAGAGCAGAAAGAGATGGGAATTAAGGCCCGGCGAAAGGGGAGAGTGCTCCGAGCCTGCCTTCAGCCCCCCTTCGGCACTCCAGCAGCGCCGGAGGAGGCACAAGCTTTCTATGGGCAGGCGAGGGGGGGGGAGGGTTGCGCGAAGATAAAATGGCGGCGAGGAACGGAGGGGGGGATGGGTGCGCGAAGATAAAATGAACCTGTTAGCGCCTTCAGGTAATACACTAATTATTGCGCAGTATAAATACCACTACTGGGTTTATAACACGGAGGTAAACTTCTTTTGAGAGGGTTATAGGATTGCTTGGCAGCGGTAGAGATCCTAATAAGGGACTAGAGTAATAACCCCCTGGATTAACAAAATTGCCGCTTGCAGAAGTATGATTCGGGCTTTTACGAAGATTTCAGCGGAAAGAATAAAAATGACTGAATGACATTTCTTAATGCGTAATGGCTTGATAATGATTCCCTTTGCTTTAAGGAAAAAATGTATATCTCAGCCCGCGCCGTTCACCGTGGCCCGGGAACGAG
>NW_009935349.1:0-236 GCF_000696875.1 Nestor notabilis | reverse complement strand
CCAGGACAAAGATCTTGTTGCCCTGCAGGAAAGCAGAGGCCCCGTAGCAAGGGGTGGGCATGGAGGGTAAGGGTTGCCAGTGGTCCTTCGCTGGCTCATAGACACGGACCAGTGCCTGGGGAGAGGTGTCTGTGCCCATTCCCCCAAAGGCGTAGATGGCCCCATCTGCAAAAGAGGTGTTAGTGGGGTTAGGGGGGCTATAGGCAGCACCTTGGGGGGGTGTGGACCTCCGCGCG
>NW_009935348.1:0-28776 GCF_000696875.1 Nestor notabilis | reverse complement strand
AGCCCCATCATAGAAGGCCACCAAACTGATCTGTCAGTTTAAAGCTACTCTCCTTTATGTGAACATGGACCTTTTTTCTTTTCTACCCCTTGATCCCAAGTGATCTGAAGGTTTGTCAAGGCCTTGAAATGTCACATAAAACATTTAAAACCTAGCTGCTATGAAGTTTTTAAATGACAGTAGAACAAAGTCTGTTAAGATGATTTGATATTCTGGGTATCAAAGGCCTGGTTAGATGGGGCTTGGAGCAACCTGCTCTAGCGGAAGGTATCCCTGCCCATGGCAGGGGCTTGGAACTAGATGAGCTTTAAGGCCCTTCCAACCCAAACCATTCTGTGATTCTGTAAGTCTAAAATGTTAACTTTAAATAGTAATTTATTACTTAACTTTTGCTACTTTTCTTGGTGCTTGCATATGTAGGAGTAGATTTTTAAAACAGATTCTGTAATCATCCTTTTTGTCATGCTTCACAAGTTAATAGTGCTCCTTAAATTGAGATGAAGGAACATGTCTTGAGGGCCTGGGGTGTTATTGGATTACCAAGATGCCCAAAAAGCTCCTATTTGTTCTTCCTTATATTGTCAAATATGCATTGTCCCTGATAGATGAGAAGCGTGGATGTATTCTATGCAGTGTGCTGCGAAGACTGTTTAAAGGTGGCTTAGCTCAGTAATAATGTCAGCTGTATTTTCTAGCACAGTTTGGTGAGTTCTTCTCCTGGTACACACATACCTAAGTTGTATATGCTATGTATCTTCAAAGAGTACAACTCCATAACGAAAAGGAAGGCTTGCAAAAGGTGCTATTTACTGAGTAAAATGTGTTTTCCTGGAGTCCTGATAGATTGATTTATTGCCTCTGCAGTTAGTTTTGGCCATTGCCACACTGTGGAATTGTGCCTTCTGGGTCAGAGATGAAAGGAGCTGGCCAGTAACTGTGGAACTGAAATAATTCTTTCCAAAGGTACAGTAAAATCGTAGCTGTTGCGTTGAAATGCACTTTGCCTGGTCAGTGAAGGCTACTAATTCTTATTTTTGCAGCAAAGGGAGTACTCAGTTTCTTTGTTGCAGGGCATCTTTGGTTGCTGATGGATTTTTGAGGAGTCCAAGTTGAAAATACTCTTTTTTCATTTTGACCTCTTTTAAAGAATCATAGTAAAAACTCTGGAATGGGATTCTGTTGGTGTATAAGTGTGCACTAAAGAGCTTTGGTGTATATGTTTGTCTAGAATTTATTTACAGGCTAGGCAAAAATGAGAAATTATTCAGCATTTCAGACTGGCCATGCGGTTGCTTTGGGATTACTGGAATTAAAAAAAATAGCAATGCAGATATCTAACCATTATGTTGCCTCTGAAGTTTGGAAACGTCATTAGAAATCCTTTTGGTAAGATGGGTATCCCACAGAAGTACCAGTATTACTATATTAAATCAGTGGCTCTCCTACTGCAGTGAGACTGTGATGCTCAGTACTGAAATCGCTCCCAAAGCTCTGAGCCTTGAGTATGTGAAGGAAATAAACAGGGAAGGAAGTGAAACAAAAATAATTTCACTGTGGTATCAGTTTAGTGATGATTTTGTTTCACATTCCTATGCAGTACAGTGTTACCTCTACTAATTTGATCTTGCCTCAGCAAGGACAGGCACTGCCCTAGGGAAGGGGAAACATTGCTGAAAGCTTTGACTGGGTGTCAGTGTGGTCTTTAGGGCTTGGCTTGAGCAAAGAGCAGTCAGGCTGGGTTTTTAGGCACACCAGGAAGAACATAGGCAGAGAAGAAAGAACATTTGCCAAATAAGAAACCATTATGGACCATCACCATATCAATAAATTAATATTCTCTACACATTAATTTATTGCTGGTTATAAAGATCTGAGGCTGTTCCACTCTTGCATTGTAAGTCAGCCAACACAAAAGCACCAGTAGAAAGTGTGTTGAGAAATGTGCAAGATTTAAAACGATCTTCTTTATATTTTCCACACTGCAATGTATGCCTCTTTTAAAGTCTCCCACCTTCTCATGGGTGTTTCCATGTTTTTGATTCCAGTAAGTAAGTGAATTAAGATTCCAATAAGTGAAATATTTTCTTACAGAGGAAAAGTACAAACACAACTGCTCGGATAGTAACACTGTTACTGGTACTCATTCAGCGTAAAACATGGGTAACTGCCTGCTTGAGCTGTGGGAAGGCGACTTGGTTCTACTGCAAGCAGCACTCCCTGTGTTTGGCCATAAAAAACCCCAACTTTTCTATCTGTGGATTTGTCCTCTGAGTTAACTTTGTAATTTGAACAGCAAGGCCAATTGTTTCTGAGCTTCTTTCCTTTTTAAGCTTTTGAGTGGATATCTTTTTCACTGATGCAGTTTTGTTGAGGCAAGAGCTGGATTTTTTAGTAATTATCTCTACCTAATATTGCTTATAGGGAATACATAATTAAGAATAATAGACCTTTAACATCTTTCCTCTGGAATTCAGCTAGTTAAAAATATTTCTTGGCAAATGTTCTAATATTCCTTTGTCCTTGCCATCTTAAACTATTATGAAAAATAAAGGCAAGACAAAATCAAGTTACAGGTTAAAAAGCCTAGGAGTGCACCCATGACTTAGAACTATGATACTGAGGCAGTGGCCTCTCCTGGAATGCTTTATGTTTGGGAATTAGTAGGCTTTTCTCTGGATGTGCTGTTTAAATCCCAGCCTTTTTGAGGTCTGGCATCCTTCTGGTAGCTCAGAAGAGGCAGAGGGAGGGAAGGAAGGAGTTGGCAGGGCCATAGGAGCTGTGCACATGCTCTGACGGTGCAAGGATCCTTATCTTTTGATAAATGTGTCTAAGAGTGGTAAGGAACAAAGGTAAGGGCAGAGCAGTGTCAGCAAGTGTCATCTTCTCCTCTTCGGATTTGTAACTTTGCAGTGTTCTGGTTTACAAACCAAAAGAATGAAGTTACTAGTTACTAGAAAGTAAAGTAGTTAAAAGCATCATGTGATCTAAGTCTTAGCTAAGGCTTAGTTGTGGGCAGGAAATTTTTACTTTCCTGAAGAGGTTATTTTTATGTCCACTGAAATTGAGGTTTTAATGGGGACAACTGTAGAGATGCCACGCTGGACACTGAGAATGTAGAAAACATTGCAGTTCTGACACCAATTTGTAATATTACAGGTGCTGATTTTAATAAAATAGAAATAGTCTGGAAATCTTAATAAAATCAAGGTGAGATACTGATTCCATTGCTTAAATGGGAGCATTCCTAAGATTCAAATAAGAAGAAGAGGGAAAATGCTCTAATTCTCTGTCTCCCTTCCCTGCACCAGCTTTTGGGCATGTTGCTAGTGGTCATTAAGCCAAGGAGTCAAACTCAGCCTTCGAATCTGTGAGAGAGGAAAACAGGGTCAACTTCCAGAAGATTTGGGATGTATACTATGAGGTCACTAGTCCTGGGCTGGATCCATGCCACAAGCAGAGCTGTGGTGGAATTGTTGGAGACAAGTTGAAGTCCATGTGACCATGTCTTTATTGCCAGGGTTGGTCGTGCTTGCTACAAGGGTTCTACATTCAAAATGCAGGACAGTATGGCTCAAAAAGAGAGCAGCAGCAGTGTCTTTGAAGCAGTACATTTCAAACACAGTGGTCACAGCTGGTTGTCCCAAATGTGGGACAAAAAAAATCACTGTTAAGGATACCTTAAGAGGCTTTACATTGAGGACTGTCAATTTTTACCAGACCTGCCTTCAAAAGATTGTTATTCTGCTGATAGGTCTTGGGATCTGATATATTTTCAGCTTGATGAAAGTATTTACAGTGGGAAATGACATTAGAGTGTTAAGATAAATGCTTCTGTCCTGAGGCACAGCTTGGAAGGTGACAGTGACAGGAAAAGATACTGGTAACAAGTTGTGGATGTTTTTTGTCACTGCTCAAATCACACACAAATCTAAGGGCTTTATGGGTTGAAAGCAGAATTTTAAGAAGTCTGCATATGCTTTTGAAATTCCAGGTTTCAGCTGAAACTCAAACTATTAAAACAGTATAAAGGAATCTGTGCTGGAGAGGTTCCCAGTCAGGTTGAAACACAACTAGTACTGGAATTTTCATTTGAAAAACCTGATCTTGCAGAACTGCTTTGTGTTTTTCCAGGCCATCAAAGCCTGGACAATCTCAGATAAGCAACTAAACTCTGTGTATTTCTTGCAGCTAAGTCTAACTCACAGAGACTTACTAACACCACAGACCAGTCTCCCTGTTAAGAGGCATGTACAGAGCTGGAGTCTGAAGTGTTTGGTCATGCTTCCTGCGTGTTACATAGCTCACCAAAATGGGCTTGCACAATTGTAGGTTGCTGCTTTAAAGCTGCACTTTAATGATCATTGCCAGTCTGACGGAGCAGTTTCTAACTCCTGCATGAAATAATGGCTTGAACTAAGTGGATTGTCCGTATGTATCAATTGATAAACAGGCACAAATGTTTGTTAGGCTGCACCCAAAAATATTAAGAGTGTATTTGTATACTGTATTTCCAGCATCTAGAGGAAAATGACACTTTAGTTATCTATGACACATGGCTGATTTAGCTTAAACTGGTACAACTTTGAATAAGGCTACACTGAAAAGGCTGTTACTTTGAAGCTGCATGTAATATGTATACATGGATCTCTAACCAAAAAAAACCCCAAATACCAAAACCCCACAAAGCTGTGTAAAAGCCTTTCATCTGTTTTTAAATCATTTTTTTTTTCAGTTAAGAATTTATCTAATTTTTCTATTGTTTGGATGGAGGAATTATGTGTTCTTGACACTATCTGTACATGAATTTAGCAGCAATAAATTAAGGATTTTTTTTATTTTTTTTTAAGAAACCACAAAACAAATTCAGCTTTATTAATTTCAGAAACTCAATAATTTCTGGAACTATATGCAGAAATACAAAACTGATTTATTTTTTTGAATTTGAGTATCCTCCTTCCAAACTATAACAGAATTCTACCAGAAAGTAAAGACATGTCCATTTCTCAAGGGCAGTGAGGAGCTGCAGATCTATAATCACATCAGGGTTTGAGTGTAGGTTAGCAGTGAGGAAAGAACTCACTTTTTTTCTTAGCAGTGACTAAGATTCCCAAGAATTGACCAAGGTTTTTCCACTTTTAGTAGAAGAGACTGAAAGGCAACATTGTGATAATCTTTTCTGATCTGCTGTTTTATTGTTTGCATGGTTAGCAAACCTGAGCAGAACTGGTTTATTTTGTTAACTTTTCCACTCTCCCTTAGTCTCTCAGTACAGAAGCTTCTGCATTTTAGTTATGGAACACATTCGTCCATCTTTCAGTTTTTGAATGGGAACATTCAGAGTATCTTCTGAACAAATACAATGACTTGGAAATGTACCAGTTTAGGCAGATGAGTGCTTTTGCAACGTGTGTTAGTTATATATAGCAAGGGAAAATTGCTGCTTTCTTGCATCCATGTAAATTAAGTAATGGAGGGATTAATAGGGTCTGTGCTGTATCAGCTGCTAATTGTTACAAAATACATCAGAACTTTGAGACTTCAGTTCCAACTCTAGGTTTCATTAACAAGTGGGTTCAAAGAAGAGTGGGCATAGGAGCACAGACAGACTAGCAGCACGATCCACACATGCTATTTCTTTTGGAAAGAAGACTAGAAATAATGTGGAATTAGGAGTCTCCTATTTGGGGAAAAAGTGTACTGGAAGCTAAAGATGCGGTTGAACACTTCTGTGAACAGGGGAGGACTGATGATAAAAGAGCACCAGGTAAAGCGCTGCCAAAAGGTCTAAGACCTTTTGCTGGAACACAGGAAAATCTAGGGAGTCATCGTCACAAGAAGTGAGAGATTGCTCAATGGGGTGATTTCTGAGCCCTAAGTGCATCCTCTAGGGAAGCCTTTTCCTCACTTCTTGTGACAAAGGAATATAGAGAATCCTGATTTCATCTTCACTGGCTTGCTGTAAATTAAATCCTTCTCCTACAGGGAATTCTTATCTTAAGGTCACCCTGTATGAGCTAAATTTGAGTTCTTAGGAAATAGAGCATGGTAGTTTAATTCCTGCTCCCTTTGGGGCTGAAGCAAAGGTTTGTGAGCAAACTGGGTTACCTCTTAGCATAGTAATTTTGCAAGGGGTAGCAGTAAGAGATAGACATGGGTTAAGAAGTGTGCTGGTGAATCCTGCTAAAGAGGAGGTTACTTAGTTTGACAGAGATTAAGTATTTAATTGTGCATTCTTTTAAAAGAAGAAAAATCAGCGTGAAAGCAATCTTATTTTGAATGATGGATGTCATAGTCCTCAAAAGAGTAACCACTTCAATATAGCCAGGAAAAGATTATAATTTCCTTCTGAGAACTAGATTCTTGAGATACTTATTAATGCCTGCAAGAATATTACAGCACTGTCCTCTGGCAATAATCATTTCAATCTTTTTCTGCCCCATTCTGTAAAACACTCTGAGAATGAGCCAATTCCCTGAATGAGATCTCAGTTTCTCTGGCCTTTTCTCTGCTGAAGAACCCTATAAGCACAGGAAAGAATTAAACAGAACAGAGGAAACGGAAATAGTCTTTTTTATATTAAAAAAGTTAAATAAATTCATGACTTGTCATCCAGACGGCACTCAGCCAGACATCTCATTTCTTATTATCAGTCAATTTATAGCAAACGAAATGACATTTATATTTTGTAGTGCAAATGAGGTTAAAACAAAATGCTGTCGAAATTTTCCACTAGCACCCATGAGATAGGCAGTTAGCCTTTTGTTGAGAAACAGAAACAGTACGCACTGTTGTAAATCTGGGTTTTAATTGCATCTGGTCTGTCTTAGTTTAAGGCTATTCCATGTGCAGTGTTTCGTTATGTTTGCTTGTGAAGTGACCTCAACAGGCATCTTCCCTCACATGCTTCATATTGCTCCCAGTACCCTCTGAGGCTTCTGCAGCTGGGGATGTGTGTTACATGGAGTCTGGACAGTGGTTCTGGGTTTCAGAGGCACCATGTGTCAGGTTTCCATCTCCAGCTCACAGACAGGAGGGAGCTTTATGTCCTGATACCTTTTGGTGAGCATACGGTGGGATGTAGCAGCCACAACAAGGGTCAAATTCACACTGTCACGCTGGAAGGCACCAGGTTTCAGAGCTGTAAATCTACCAAGTTTTATAAGCATCAGCTTGAATCTTAAAGTGCCTTCAGATAAGAGAGGCTAATACTACAGCCTTCAAAATGCAAATAAAGAACTTCATGTTCTTTTGGAGCTGGTGAGCTTGCCCTGACATCATTTTGCTTGGGGTGAATGTACTGAATTAATTCCCTTGTTGGTACCAGGGACGTCAGTGATGCCAGGGATGGCTAGAGATGATGTGCATCGTGGCTATTTGAGAAAATGTCGCCATGATGCTCTAAAGTCTGCATAGAAGCATCATACTGTAGGTTGCTTTATTTTAAATGACTTCTTGTTAATGTGTCCTTGTAGGTAAACAGTGTCTAGCAGATGAGTAAGAGATGTTTCTGTCCCCATAGCATCTTTATTATCTTGTGCTATCAATAGATTTACAGTAATACCAGGGGAAAGCTCTCTTAGAAATGAAAATTCCAATGTTTTATCCAGCAGCAGAGTAAAGTTGGATCAACAATATGTTCTGCACATGCAAATACATATTTCATGTGCTGGTTGGAATCTTCATTTTAGAAAGAAAAGTTACACAAAACCTATCAAAAAGACATGTAATGTGGTCTGGAATGGTAGTTCCTTCATGCAGCTATTCCTTGGGGTCACTTTTCCTCTGATGGATTTATACCTTGTATATGTCCTCCATCTTTAGATGATGGTGAGATTTCACCTTGTATTACTGGTAAAAAGGGAATGCTGCTGGGTTTTGTTGTGCACGTGCTGTTGATAGCACGTGTTGTGTTGTTGTGACTTACATAAAGGCCTCTTTACAGGTTGCCTGGAGAGGTTGTGGCTAGTAACATTCAGGGCCAGGCTGGATGGGGCTCTGAGCAGCTTGGACTGGTGGGGAGTGTCCTTGCTCATTGTGGAGAGGTTGGACTAGATGACCTTTGCGGATCCCTTGCAACCCAAACCATCCTGTGATCAGTGATAAGAGTTGCTAGTACTAAGAATGATAGAAGAAATGAGAAAGCCTAGTGAAAGTAGAAGACATCATGACCAGCTATTTTTTACTACCAATCAGTCCCATTAACCTTTCCACAGACAGCACCCTCATGCCAGTTGTTACTGAGTTCTGCATCAGAACTTGACTACAGTACTAGCATTTGGGAAGAAGCAGTCATAGCAGTTAGATCTGAAAAGTCAGAGAAGAGCTTTCAGTAGCTCACTTAGATTCCCGGCAGATGAACATATGGGCCCTTTAAGGCATACATCTCCAAGTCACAATTCTTTGTTCAAAAGCCAGGTGGCCTGAAGTCAAAAATAAAGAACTTAAAGCTTTGGTTTCATTGGAGAATTCAGGTCTTGATGAGGCTCTCCATAATCAACTTGAATCTCCAGCACTACCATAGCATAGTACTCATTTTCTGCATTGTTGGCACAAAAATACCACTTTATAGAGAGCAGATGCTGTTGCTATTAAGATGCACATTTTCAAAATGTTTAGCATTCATTATGTTCCTACTTTTATGGTCCTTTTTTTTCTTTTTCTTTTTCTTTCTTTTAAGTCTTAAAGAACTGGCCTTGAACCAAACCTCACAGCAAGAATATTTCTGTACTTGAAAGAGAGGAGTAAGTCAGGCCCTTGGTCTATTCTTATTTGTATGTTTGGAAATAGTATTGGAATATGATGGTAGATTGGTACTGTTGATGTCTGAATACAGGTAAGCTGTGGATGTGGGAGGTTGGATTCTGAGCTGTATCTCATGGGCATAACAGCAGTGCCAGGACTGTAGAGAAAATCCATGCTTTCTTCTCTTCCAGTGTTAAAGCTTCATGGTAGGCATGAAAAGGTGGCTTATTTCCATGGTTTTGAATATATTTATTTTACCAAAAGAATGGTTGCATGGCATTTTGCTGTATGAAGGAAAAGAAAGGTATAAAAATAACAGGTACTAGTCAATATGTGATGCTGGGCTTGCCATGCCACTCTTCTGGCAGCCTTGTCTTGCTGTAAAGGCACTGATAATGGAAATGGTATTCCAATGTCATTTCTAGAGTTTGTGCTGGGCCTAGGCTGGGATGAATTTTGTTAAAGAAGCCATGCCAAGTTGCAGCACTGAAAGATGAAAGTTAAACTAATGCACATGGTAGGTTCAAATAGAAACTCATAAGGTCCTTCCAGACTTGCAGAAGTGACATAGGAGCAGCTGAGGGAAAGGAGGATGGTTGTTCTTGTTAGGAAATGATGTCCCAAAAATGTGAGAGGGAAGCTGCATAATCATTTCACCAGTACACCCCATGGAATTGTTTTATGTATGCCTGTGTGTACATGTTTAAATAGCAAACTCTCCTGCAAGACTCTGTTTTTTGGCAGTATGACTGTCCTGTTACTCCTGATATTACTGTGTAGATCCAGCAAAGCACAAAACCTGACTGAGGAATGTGGCCAGTTCTAACTAATCTTTAACCAAAGTTATAGATACTCCACAAGGAAGTGCATTCATGTTTCCCCAGACATTTGAAATACTCCATGGAAAATGTGATTCCAAAGCTTATGGCAGATTTTAAGTTATTTTAATTTTTGTTACAGATATTTTATAAAGCTGTAATTTAGGAATTGACTCTGAATTAAATTTATATACAAATATTCAGTGAGAAATCATGCTGGAAGTTGGTGGTGATCAAGGTTTCTAACAGCTCCTGGTTTTGACAGGCCTGGAAGCATAACAGGGGGAGCTTTTCTGGTTTCCTAAATTCCTTCAGGCTTCACAAGAGCTTTTTCTCTTGGTTTGGCTTTTTAGGCTGACATGAACTCCAGTTCTTTGTGTGCATCCTCGGAGTTGGTTCTATTGTAGAGAACTTGGAGGATTTGAATTGAAATGAGTCCTCTTTTACCCTTTCAGTTCATACAGGAATAATATATTGAATTCCATGTTTATGTAGCAGTTCCACAAAGGTCCCTTGAGCTTGGTGGCAGTCTCTGTTTGTAAGATAGGTGAGGTGCACAGATCTCATGACCTGCCCAAGGTCATCCAATGACAGCCTTTACAGCCAGCCCCCATTGCAGCAGCCCCAGGACTAAGAATGTTGTTGAATGGAGTCTTTATAGATAAAGATTATCTGGAACTTGCATTATTTCTGGAGCTGTAATGTACAAGATATTCCGTGAATGAACGATAACGGGTTATCATGAGACTGAGCTTGGTTGTCATTGTAGTGATATTTTTGCCCAGACAGAACATGTGGATGAAAACCACACTTAGAAATGTGTGTCTGATGTGCAACTTCAGTGTTGTACTGTGGATGCTGATATAATTTTTGATGTACACATTGATTTGCACACACATTTTGAGGATATCTCTGTGTCCGTTTCTGGAGGGAAGAACCAGGGAGCTTCCCCAGACAGAGGGAGAAGATGGTATGGAGAAAGCGTGCTGCAGAGGAGGAAGGGCAGCTCTGGGGACATTCCAACTGGCCTCCATCCTCCCCTTCCCCACTTTTCTGTCTCTGTGTTGGAAGTCCTTTCCTCTCTGGCCCCACATAAAGTGTGGTATTTTCTTCACTGCACACAGATGGGCCATCAGGCAAGGCTGGCTTGCACACATAGTGGGGTGGGAAGACTTCTGGGGTTTGTTTCTTGGTGGCATAAATCATTATGTGTTGGTAAGTGATGCTTTAGAGGCTCAGGACAGGCCAAATGTAAGTAGTGCTAAGTGCGAGCAAACACCAGGGCAAAGTGCTGGTACAAAAAAGAAAGCGGAGTCTATTCTAAACCTTGAGAACAGCTGGGATATAGAGCTGTCTGTTCTGGCCCAGGGCAAGGGGAGAAGCATGTAAGTCTAAGCAAACTAGTTACTGTTTCCTTAGGAAAGTTTGCTTAACTAATATACTTAATTTGCCAATGGTTATCTTTACATTAGAGTTCCAATCCTTTGCCCAATTGCTTCAAGATGTGTTTTTTTTTTTTCCTGCAAGGACTCTTAAATCCTAGGAGAATCCCTTTAAACATCTGTTCTGGCTTCACTGGAGATAGCGATGGGCAACTGCTGTGATACTGTAATTAGAGATGGCTGCTTGGTTAACCACAATTCCTGTGTCCATCTGGAGACATCTTTTTAACGTGAGTTAAATACAACCCATAAGCAAAATAAATGCATCCATTCCATTTTCTGCAATGGGATTCAGGGCTTGTTTTCCCAGCAAATTCTATAATTCATAAAAATTTTTATAAAAATCTCAGTTTCAGAAGGTTACAATATGCATACAAGTATTGAACTTTTCACAATGGTCACACTTAGGGTGCAGTCATAGCCTTTAGGACAAAGCATATTAAATACATACTTTTCATGTTAGATGCTCTCATATGTTAAAGTTAAGATGTAAGATGAATCAAACTGAACTTCTCCAGAGCTTGGTGATCATTGGATTTGGAGTCATGAGAATATACACTGGAACACTCAGAGCTGTATCTGAATTGTCCCAAAGAGGAGGTGCAATTCAAGCAGTGTGAGTAGATAAAGCCTACCAGGTATTCACATTCAAAAGTCACCTTTTTGCTTTGCTGGAGGAATGGATGCAGCTCCCTGGTTCAGAAGGAAGTATGCTGTTTATGCCAACGTTGCTTCATTGTTGGTGCAGGTAGATATTCGACTAAGTGACAAACTCTTTACCTAGGATATCAAGTAAGGGAAAGTAGGGATAGCAGATGGCATTGCTGTGGTCTGAGGGGTCTGGAAGACTAACCTGGCTTCTAGTCCAGGCCCAGCTCTTGTAAACTGGGGTGGAAAGGAGCCTTCCTGGTCCTGCAGGTATGTCCTCCCCATGGATTCTGCAGAGCCAGAACAGCACCCTTGAAGTGCATCACTGCAGGATGGTGACAAAGGAGTCCAGGTAGCAAGTATCTTCTCTTGAACAGACTCCACTTGGGAATGAGTTTGAGAAGGAGGAAATTCTTTACTGGATGAATCTTTTGCACAGCAAAGCAAGGTCTGTAGATGAAACGACTGAGTTTATCTTCAGACACTCTCAATAAGACATTAAATCCACGAGAGGAACCGTGACATATGGGCCATGTTCCACATTTTAAGAGCATATTTCAGAATTAATTGTGCTGACAGAATTTTATAAAGAGCAGCTCCAGACTCTTTTCTTTTTGGCAACAGTTTGTTCTGGTTGCTGCCAAGCAGATGAACATGTTTTTCTGGTTTTATTATTTTGGGCCTAGCTCACAAGTTTACTGTACAGATGATGAGGGGGGGAGAATCACCTGCGTTCATTAACCAGGTTTAAAATGCTTGCGACAATCAACAGCTTTTTAACATGTTGCCTCAGTGCCTGCAGGAGGGGGAATAGCAATAGGACTAGATAAGGAGAGGCAGGAGCAAAGCCTGGAATGGGATCCAGGCTGCATTGTTGTGTGCAGCCAACATAGATGGCTGTTACAGATCCAGAGGGCTGAGGTCTAGTCTGCAGAGAATTCCAGTGTGGTTTAGTCTAGACTAAACATTTTTTGATGCGCTGAGTCTATCGCTCTTGCTCAGACTCCTCTGCCAGGCACTAATTGGAGCTGATGATCACTTCCCCACGAGAATTGTGAATTCCATTTCTTTTTTCTCTTCTTTTTTTAAAAAGCATTTTACAGGTTTTGGCAGGAGAGTATTTTTGGCTCTTAAAATTACAAAAATACTTTCAGCATCAGTTCAGGTATAAATCTTAATACCCTTCAGATTCCTTCATTTAAAATGATGCCAGTTACAAACAAATGAAAATCCTCCCCTCTTTCCAATTTGGTTAACTAAATTTACTTTCAATTCCTTTCTTTTCAGACTTAGAAAGCTCCTTCCGTCAAGCATTCTGCTATGGAATGTCTTCTGTCATTCTGGATTTGATAGGCCTTCATTATATATTTCCCTGACAAAAACTGCATGTCCTGGTAGGGTGGTATGGGTGGGATTTCCAGAGCACCCACCCTCAACCTAATGTTTCTCTGGCTTAAGTCAGTGGGATCAGTGTTAGGCTGACTCTGGGAGCATTGGAAATCTCACTGTTCCTCATACAGTTTGTGTTTGGTCATTCATGTGTTAAAATACACTTTGTGTGGATGGACCTTGAATGTGTTTACTTCACACTGAGTTTTAGGCATATATTACTTGACAGTGTAAACAAAAGGAAGGTGATATATAGTGTAATGTCATGATTTTAGGAATTACTGCAGATTTTTCTTTCAAATTTCATGAGGAGATTCAAAGCATCTTCTTGGCTTCTTGCCCCATCTTCAGCCTTGTCAAGAAAGGTATAGAAGAAATCTTAAGGTCAGGTATTTTAATGGTTGCCAGTCAAATAAAGTGTTTTTTGGTTGGTTTTTTTTTTGGAGAAGAGATACCAAAAGGCAATCTTGTTAAAATTAAGGGTTTAATGAATTCTTTTGTGTGTGTTTACATAATGCCAATTCAGAAGTTTTTAATAATGCAATTTTAATCCATATATGTTTCCAAATTCTTTTTAAATCAAAACCAGATCCAGAAGTAGCAGGGAGGGAGCTGCAGAACTGGTCAAATGTGAAAACTGGAAACTTCACTAAGGAAGAGTACTTACCCCACCAACATCTTCAGGCTGCTGCCTCAGGAAATGGTATTTCTAAGCAGATTTATAATGCTGCCATTAGGATGAGATGACAAGTTGTTGTGTGATCAGATGTTTGTGTAACAATAGTGTTAAAGGTAACATGAAGTCACTTGCTGTTCAGAAATGAATTGGTGGGTGTCGTGGTTTAAGCCCAGCCGGTAATTCAGAACCACGCAGCCGCTCGCTCACTCCCCCTGTTGCTTCCTCCCCCCACTCCCGGAGGGATGGGGAGGAGAATTGGAGGAATGTAACTCCCACAGGTTGAGATAACAGCACTCCAGTAACTAAGGTACAATACAAACCACTGCTGCTACCAATAATAATAATAATGATAAGGGAAATAACAAGGGGAGAGGATGCAATTGCTCACCATCAACCGACCGATACCCAGCCCAACCCGAGCAGTGATCTGGGCCTTCCAGGTAACTCCCCCCAGTTTCTATACTGGGCATGACGTGCTGTGGTATGGAATAGCCCTTTGGCCAGTTTGGGTCAGGTGTCCTGTCTCTGCTTCCTCCCGGCTTCCCCTCGTCTCTGACAGAGCATGAGGCTGTGAAAGTCCTTGGTCAGAGTAAACATCACTGAGCAACAACTAAAAACATGGGTGTTATCAGAGTTGTTCCCAGACTGAAAGTCAAAAACACAGCCCTGCACCAGCTACTAAGAAGGAAAAAAATGACTGCTGGAGCTGAAGCCAGGACAGTAGGTAAGTGTGAAGTGGTGTGTGGGACTTCAGTGACCCTTACGTCTGATGAAATTAGTATTGCTGGTTTAAGTCTGAATAGTTTTCTTTGAGACAACCAATGTACAACTTCTCAATATATGGATCTCTCTGGCTGCATAAGTCCTTCTGAAGCAGGTAGAAGTTCAAGGGCTTGAAGTTAAAAATCTAATAATCACCATTGCATACAATACTATAAAAATCAGAAAATTACTGTCTTCTTTTGTGTGGTCAATTTCATTTCAGTACTATTTCTGAAAGTCATAGCTCAACTGTCTGGCTAAATGGGAAGACTTGCAGACTCCAAGGAAAGTTCTTCTCACTCATGGTTTCTTAATTTTTATGGTAAAGCCTGTTTTGCCATAAGTCGGTCAATTCTGGCTCCCATTTTGGGATCTACAGACCAATCTCTAATGCTGCCAGTCAGTGTTAGGAGAAGATACTCACTGCTTCAGAGGAAATTTCCCTATGCTTTGGATTAATTGTGAACAAGCTTTCAGGAGCAGTTGTAGCAAGACTTCAAATCACACAGATATAAAACTCCCAGCAACCTGTATTCCTCTTGTAGCAGTTGGAGCCTCTAGAAATCTTCAAATCTTCCAAGCTTATTTCAGATTTTCTGTAGGGATTTCTGCAGGAGTCTTTGGAGCAGCCTGGCTCTTACAGAGAAATATCCAGGAGGGTAATATTCCTCCTTACTCCTGCCTTGTCTTGTGCCCTCTCGTTTCTTGGAAGGACTTCTGAGAAAGCAGCAGCTGACCAACTAACAGCATCAGCCATCCTCCAGTTCTGTAACCATCAGGTTGTTGGGTTTCTTTGGAAATTACTGGCTGAGGGATGGGTGAGGAGGTGTCTTTGAGAGAACTACTTCCTTGAGTAGTCTTCAGCAATGCTGACTATATAATGTTGTGGAAAAGGCTGTGGGATTTGGCAGACATCAAAGAATTTTTTTCAGCAAGCTGAGCTAATTGCTTTCAGAGATTCCCCAGGCAGTTGTGACAGTTGGATGTTCTGTCTCCCAAAAGGTCTTTTAAGTGCTGAGCCTCATGAAACTTAAACTTGTCCACTCTATTTGCTCAGTTTCTTTGCTAAGTCTCCAATGGTGAACTTTTTGAATTGTAATGCTCACTGTATTTACTGTGCTTAACAACTTGTCTTATTTCCCCTGCATCTTCTTATGGGAATTTGACTCCTTCGTGTTCCTTCCATATATAAAGGAAGTTGTTGACTGGAAGTACACAGAAATAAGAATTGAGGCGCAAGGAGGGTTTTCTGAAAACAAACACTAATTCCAGTTTGTAGACTGTCATCTGTCCAGACAGCAGTTTCTCTTGAGGCAGCAGGTCTCAGTCTTGTGGTCTTCTGACTTGCTTTTTGGGGATCATTTTTCCAAATGGCTGCACTGAACATGAATGTCCTGGTAAACAGTTGAGATTTGAGTGCAGGGTATTTGCTTGTGTAGCATAAAATTTGCACATTTACTTCTGTGAAGGAGAGTACCTGGCTTTTCCTCAAACACCAGATGAATGTCCCAGTAAAAGGCTACTGTAATCATTGAATTGCTATGGTGTTATTTCAGTCATGTCCTTTGAACAGGCAAAGTGGAAAATGCTGGAGAAATGCCACATTAAAATACATAATGGCAGGATGGAAAATACTGGTTCTCACATTATTGTAAAACTGAGAATATAAAAGACCTAAACCAACAACTCAGCAATGATTTCTCCTCAAATAGTAGAAACAATGAACCAAATAATACATATTAGCAAAACTCCATTAAAGACAATGAATTCATCTGGAGTTAGACTAACTGAGTCTGGTACCAGGGGTACCAAATACTATTATATTCACTATTGGACTGTTTTATGGAGCGAGGGTTCTCAAAAATGCAATAATGTTGAAATTTTACACATCTGAACTCATATGCATAATTCCAGTTCATTGATTAGTCAATGACTGGCTTGGGTTGTAAGGGACCTTAAATATCATCTAGTCCCAATTGCCCTGCCAGTATCATAGCATTCGTCATAGTTCATCAAGTGAAATGTAATAAATTTAATATAATAATAATAATAGTATATAATAATAAAGGCTGAATTTAAATATGACCATTTTTTGGTGAACTGTGCTGGTAAAGACCCACATTTCTTAGACTAAGGCAAGCTGTACTTGGGCAATGTGCAAAGTATTTTTTCTTAAATAAACCAAAGTTAAAAAAAAAAGAAGCAATAAAATGTAGAATAGACTTTGTCACATGGTTTAAATTTACCTGGCCTGTAGCCAGCAGCCATAGGTTTGATTTGTGTACCAGCAGGTCACTGGAGACCATAGCATTTGTATTAAAATGCTTTGTAAAAAGGCAGCACATACAGGTAGTGTGTGATCAGGTATCAGTTTTAATAGAATTAATCATGCTACAAAAGTTGGTGGGAAAACTGCTGCATGCATCCGTGTGTCTGGTTTGTTGTTCCTTCTAACATTTTTGCTTGATTTTTATTATACTTAAGCACACTGCCTACTCTTAATTCTTCCAAAATGGAAAAAAGAAGACATTTAACTTCAGCCTAATAGAAACAGAAATGTGTTGCAATAGAATTAGTCCATTTATTAGAAGAAGGTTTTAAGGAATCACTAAATACAATTATTAAAACTAATTCCATAAAGGGAAAAGACCAAGATGCTGGAGACAATTCATTGGCTCATACTTTGACTGACTTCATTACATTTTGCATTGGAGGAACATACAACTAATTGTAATAGAACACACAGAAGTAGATATTTTTGTTGGAGAAAATTTGGTAATTGGTTAAACCAGACAAAACCAAACAGGAAATTCAATCCATTTTCCTTGCTTATAATGGACAGGCACTTTAAACTCCTAACAGACAGTTTATGAGCAATACTCTTGCTGTGAAGTGATGGGCTGGCAGTGGGAGTAGAGCTGGAACAATGTCAAGAGGAAAATTGCTGGGTGTAGGAATGGGAGAGAGAAACTCTAAAGGTTTGGGGTTTTTTCTTTTACAAAACAACTGCCAAGTAGATTCTTGACTTAAATATTGAGAAGGGGCAGAGTGAGACATTTTGAATGTATTGTCACCTCAGTCCCTGGACTAGGATTTAAGTACCTAAGTACTAGGATATAAGCTATGCTCAGCAAACTGGAATATACTACTATGCATCCAAGATGCTTGTGTTGAAAATGTGTGCGAGTTTTAATACATGAACCACATTTAATTTTTTGTAGGTGGAAATAAAAGGAATCAAAGCAGACAGAATCAGGGAGCAAAATCTTTCACTGTGGGATTCCAGGACATTGTTCTTATGGGTGGGAAGGAAAGACTGTGTGGAGAGGGAAGGTGACAGTCCTTGGTGGCAGGCAAGCTTCCAATACCTGTACTAGTAGGTACTTTCAGAGACAGGCCAGGGAGAGCAGGCATATGTTCACATATGTCCAGAGGGATTCCACAGCTCTGCCCCTGCTTCTGGGGTCAAGCAGGGTGCCCCAGGGCTTTTGGCTGAGTGTCCTGGGCTGTGATCTAGTCAGATGCTGCACTTGGCAATTACTGGTGTGGGTCAGCTCTAGCTTTGCATTTGCTCTTCACTGCTTTGATTTCTTCGATCTTCTGTGTTACAGCATTTGTGTGCATTAAAATAGTTTTATTGCACAAGCTGTGACTTGATCATTTTATGTGGATGATTTCCCCTTTTACCCGTGTTCCCTTCTGCCTTGCTATCCCAGGAATTGATTTCTCTTGTTGAAGCAGAGCAATGCTGTCTGTTGTCCCTCTTAAGTCAGAGGTTTTAAATATGCAGAAGCAACATTCCCTCTTCTTTTCTGTAATCTCCTTTAACATATTGCCAACGTGAACACCATTTCCATCTGCTGACACTTCCCTACTGCGTGTTTTAATTTAGATAATGGGAAAGAAAACAAAGCAAGCAGACACCACTCTGAGCTGTCTAAAGGCAAAGGTGTTTCTGCCAGGCTTCGGTCACCCAAATGCCATCCATTTGGAATATTGATTTCCAGTTCAGATAGGATACGATGTTTCACTTAAAAGGATAACTAGAGGGACAGAGATTGGGAAGGGAGTAATCTAATGAGAAGAGGTCGCCAAACAGGTTAGAAGTAGAGAAGAGAATGAACAAGTCTAGAAAAAACTGGATGGAGTGCAGGGGGAAGAGTGTAAGAGCCAGGAAAGGAAGCACAAGGATAACCTTGTGCTGCAAGAAAGGAATGAGAAGGGAGAAGCATGAATGGGGAAACAGTAACTTCCCAATAGTCAAAGTGCTAGAAATGGTGCTTATATATGATCCCTTATATTATGGTACTTCTCCCTCTGTTCTTATAACAGGCTTCTCCTGAGCTAAACCATCTCCCCTTTCTGTGCTTTGGTGTATGTGTGGTGAAGAATCTTCCACACCTAGCAAGCTTGATCTTTCACCTCAGAGTAAATCAGGGAGTAATCTCTTTTTTTTAAAAAGAAATGCTCAGCACATTAGTTATTTATTGGTATTTCTTATTTTGTCTGTGTCTTTAGTATTGGAAATCCTTCCGAGTTTTGATTTGGCTTTCTGAAAGAGCAAGATTAAACCTGCTGAAAGAAAGCAGAGGTATAAAAAAAAGGAGTAACAATCAGGCATTAGCCTTTGGGAGAGAGGAATTCCAGTAAGGAGCACTAAATTTCAGAATATCATAAAGCCTTCCTTTAAATTGGAAAGTTCTAATTTTAAACTACTGAAGCTGATGAAGGTCTTGGCCTTGTCTCAGCTGATCAGCTCCTTAAGGGCTCTTCTTCATCATTCCTGCCTGTGACTTTATTAAATTGATGGATTCTGAAGGGAAACCTTAGAAAAACATCTTTTTAGATGTATTTATAGATAGATGGCATAATACTTTTCCAGAAATAAACTGACAATAATTAACAGATAACAGCAGCAGCAGCATACTTCATTTTTACAGAGCAATAATTCATTTCAGGAGCAGTCAGAGTTTAAGGCTGATGATGGGATTATTACTGTGGAAAGACAGAGGTGTCAGTTCTGTTATGCCTATCAGACTGGGAGTGAAATTCTTTGGTACTAACAGCAATCAAAACAGAGCCATTAATGTATTAATAGAGAAATAATACTTTCCTGTCTCCTCATCCAGCTCTGTCCCTGGCAGTGGTTTGTTGCTTAGACCACCCAGGCTCCAAGATGATGACTGCAGCTGAAGTCTAAGTTCAGGTCCAGAGCATAGCCAAGCGGAGCAAGAGTGACAGAGTGAGTTACAAAACGAAAAATCAATGAAATCTGAATAGGCTACTGCTGAGTTGTATTCCTGAGATGCAGCCAGCAGGGCATGGTTCAAATACCGAGGGTCAAGGAGAGTATGAACCTGGAGTTTATCTACCTGATCTGGAAAGGATAAATACTTGATGGAATGCAGTGATTATGTATAAAGTGATCAAGGCTTATTTCGTCCTTCTTTCATCCTTTCATAGGTGATGAGAACAAAGACATACCTGATAGAGCAGAAGGGCAGTGGGCTTTGAACAGATGCTGACTAAACATCCGTGGGATGTTTAGGAGCTGACTTAAACATAATATTATAAAAGGAAATGCTGAGGTTAGGTTTTTTAATGGGCTACATATTTTGATGATTAATAACTATGTCTGTAACTTTCTGATGTGGAGAACAGTTCAATCTCAGCTGTAGGGAATGCCTGAGAGACTTGTGCGGTACGTGGGTTGAAGGGTGGTTGCTACCTATGTCTGGAGTATTTAGTGCTCAATTTTGCAAGCAGCCAATATTAGTAGAGGACTAGGAAAATAAATTATGTGATTCAGCTTGGCAAATGCTGAGTTTGTGTTAATCAAGTGTACAAATTGGTTAATATAAGTGATTTTGTGTTATTAGTGGGATGGGAGTTATTATGGGTGGGATATGTGGTGTCTGCATACAGCTGCTGTAGGAGAGGCATAGAGATACCTTGGGGCAGAAAGCCCTTTGCATGTGGCAGAACACTTACGTCGTGTGTGGGACATAAGAGCATGTTAAACTTCATCCCTTTTCCATCCTCAGTCTTCGACCTGTTCTTGCAAACAGAAACCACTATTGGCATCTTCCTGGGCTCTGTGCAGGAGGTGGCTTGCATCCCTCCATTTTCTGGTTTGTGGGTTTTTTGTGGGAAGAACAAACTCTGTGGGGCCGTCACTGCTTCCCTTTGTTCTGACTTGATGGGAGATTGAAACATCTCTTTTAAATGGGTAACTTAAGAGAAGAAATCATTGCTGGCCACAAAAAGGAGAGAAAATCAATGATTGTCTAAAGGAAAGAGGCAGGAGCAGCAAAGCTGCCTCAGCAGCTCCATCCCTTGTTGCTCTTCTGTTGATTGTGCTGTCTTTGTCCTGTGAGTGGCTGGGGCAGTGTCCCTTTGGTTTATGGTAATGTGAATACTAATTTACCAATGGTTGTGCAGTAAAATTGACCTCAGTTGATTTGTAAAAAAAACAACAACAAACCCCAGAACTGATTGAAGTTTGCTGGATTGAGGCCATCAGATTCACTATTAGTGTGTGTCAGAAAACAGGAGTGTCTTGGAGGGAAAAAAGGGAATGGGAATTGCTCAAAGCATTGTTCTGTTGAATCTTAACAAGCAGTATCTGATGTAGTTTTGCAGAGCTAAGGCAAGGATTTTTGAAGTAATCATGCCAATGAGCATGAGGGGACCCCAAAACATAGTGTCAGTGAAAGCGGGCTGGAATCTATTCTTGAATGGTGTAAAATCAAAATTGACAGAAATGTCTGTCTCTTCTCTCAGTAGTTTATATATAGCTCCAAGTGTACATGATTGCAGGTGAACTTGTGGAAGAGTTACCCTAAGTTAGGTAGGAGAGTGCATCATCAGACCCCATGAACACCATAATCCTTTACAGAATTACCCACAACACTGCCAAGCTCATTCTGCTGCTCTGTCAGAGCCTCCAATTGTCTTGTGATTTCACAGACTCTTGCATATACAGCCCTTTTATTCCTAAAAGATCAGAGCTGCTTCATTAGTGGAAATTGTGACAGTGTTGTGAAGGTTTTTGAGTGACATCCAATTTGAATGGCATGAATTTTTCATTAGATGTTCCATTCACTCAGGATTACATTGCAGTTAAACATACTGTAATATATCCCTAAAAGCAAGAAAGCCTTTTCCTGTTCAATGAGAATGAAGGAAGCCCACTATTGCGATTATAGTCCAGTCTCACAGTAGTCTAATATTGCCATAAACAGACCCTGAGAAAAATATTCCTATATTTCACTCTTCAGGTATGATGGTACAGGAGCACCTAAGCTCGTGCTGCCTTCTCTAAGTTTTTTTGGTTTGGAGTTGCTGAGACTATGTCTGTTTTAGCAGAATGTGAATGAAGTCAAATGTTTAAGACTTCAGAAAATCCTGCCTAAGATTCATACATTGTGCTGGAGGGGCTCTTCAGACACTTTGAATATATTCACTTTTAACATTTTCAGTAGGAGTATTTTGGGAAATATCAATGATTTCTGTCTAAAGTTCTATTTTTCTATGAACTTTTTCTTTTCATCTTTGCATTTAGATTCTTATGTTCTGAGTAAATATCTCTGCCTTTTTCATATTTCACTCTGTTCCCTTGCAATTTTCTGTTCTTATACTGCCTTCCTAGGGAAGCAGGAAAATTCAGGTGTTAATACTGGAATGATTTTTAGAGCTGCAGTTTCAGCTTTTAAACTTGCAGCTTTCCCTTGCTTTCCTCAAACTGATGAATTCTGTGTAAGAGCAGTTGCATCAATTTTCTGTGTTGATCACAGGGCAAGCAATTATTTAACATAAGAACAGTGGAATTGGGTCTTAAATTTTTCATTAATCTAGTCATAACCAAACTGGACAAGTGCTGAGTGACTGACTCTAGTTGACCCTGCTCTGGGTTGGACTAGATATCTCCAGGGGTTCTTTCCAGCCTCAGTTATGCTGTGATTTTGTGGTGATATACTTTTGCACCCAGCAGACAGTGAGAAGGTGGAGTAAGTGAAGCTTTCCAACCTACTACAATACTTCCCTCTTCCGAAACCATTGTTAAAATCCAGACTTCTCTGCCATGGACCTTCACAGAAGTCAGTATCTGATGCAAGCTTTTCTTCCAAATACATCCCTCCTTAGCCAAGCCTTTCAAGATTTATTGTCAATCACATATTTGGTCAAATTCCTCCCTGAATGCTTTTGGTCAACACACATTCTTAATATATCCAATCTACAGTTGTATCATTACAGCACAGGTCTGCATCATTCCAGTAGAAACATCCAGCAGAAACAGATGACACTTTGACAGGATGTAAAAGAAATCTTCACTAGAACAATACTTCACCTTCCTCATTTGTTGTTCTCTTTTTCATTGTATTAGTACAGCTTTTTCTGCTTGTTGTTTTAACAAATGCTCATTTTTCCCTGAAGATTAATAAGGTTTCTGTACAGCATATTTAAAATATTTTAAGATGGAAGACATACAGATTCAACTTCATTAAAAGAGCTTAGCCAAAAACGGAAAGTCTTCAGAGGCCTATTGTAGTGAATTATAGTAATTAGAAGCATGAGTTCTGTCTAACAGCTCAAACTACTTCAGTTGACCTGGAATTTTTCCCAAAACCTGGAGAATTTTAAGGACCAGTGTCTGTCCAGATAAAACACAGGTCTTGGCTAAACAGTCAACACTGTTAATGAGTGCTGTGGTTTCAGGTTCAAGTAGTCTGGTTTCAGGTTCTTTAGAGTGCACAGCACCTCTGTCAGTAGCAGAAGCAGCACTATAAGGTTGGTCCAGCACTGCTTCTGTAGATCCCTTGCACGTATGATGCTTGAGTTACTGTCCTGGGTTTGGCTTTAGCAGTTATTTTTCTCCTTCTTAGTAGCTGGTGCAGTGCTGTGGTTTTGACTTTCAGCCTGGGAACAACGCTGATAACACCCATGTTTTTAGTTGTTGCTCAGTAATGTTTACTCTGACCAAGGACTTTCTCGGTCTCATGCTCTGCCAGGGAGGAGGGGAAGCCGGGAGGAAGCAGAGACAGGACACCTGACCCAAACTGGCCAAAGGGGTATTCCACACCACAGCACATCATGCCCAGTGTAGAAACTGGGGAGAGTTACCCGGAAGGCCCAGATCGCTGCTTGGGTCAGGCTGGGTATCAATCAGCAGGTGGTGAGCAATTGTATTGTGCATCACTTCTGTTTATTGGTGTTCTTTTCCTTTCTCGTTTTAGTTTTAAATTCTCCCGCCTTGTTGTTTCCCTTATCGTTATTATTATTGATGGTAGCAGTAGTCGTTTGTATTATACCTTAGTTACTGGACTGTTCTTATCTCAACCCGTGGGAGTTACATTCTTTAGATTCTCCTCCCCATCCCTCCGGGAGCGGGGTGGGGGAAGAAGGGGAAGAGTGAGCAAGTGACTGCATGGTTCTGGGTTGCCAGCTGGGCTTAAGCTAAGACAGTTCCCTGTGTCTGAAGTGGTGGCATGAATTCTCATTCTTACTGCTTGCAGAAAAGATCTGCTTAGCTTTCCAATGATGAAACAAGGTTCACGGGTCCCATTCTGTAAATAAACATTTTTTGTGATATGTTCTTTGGGTGACTTCTGTTTAAGGACAAATAGATTGGGGAATTCTCAAGGAGAATGTAACATTGCTTTTAGAAAGAAGGTAATTAGGTATTCAAAGGAGTAAAGAGAAGCTGAATTTAAATGCATTAAATGCTTACCTTGTCATGATTATATGCCACATCCCCGGCAATGTTCAAGGCCAGGCTGGACAGGGCTTGGAGCAACCTGGTCTAGTGGAAGGTGTCCCTGCCTGTGGCGGGGGCTTGGAACTCTATGAACTTTAAGGTCCCTTCCAACACAAACAATTTTAGGATTCTATGATTCTGTAATACTCTTCACAGTAATCCCAATCTATTTGCTCCAGGATAAGCTGTTCAATGAGAATAAATTAACAAATGGCCCATTAGATTAGCAATGATCAGAAAATGCAGCTGTTCAATCTGGTTCATTCTAGAGGACAGAGTAAAGAAAAGAATTTCATTTGGGATAGTTCAGCCTGGCTTTTCTGACTGCCTCTGGAGGTATAGCCCTTGCTCTGTTACTAACTTCTTCAGCTTTAAGATGCAATTATCGAATATATAGAACATTTCATATTCCTTCAGTAAATCGGTCTCCATAGACACAATCTCTCAGAAACCTTTGGTTTCATTACTCCTTCTGAAAAAAGAAATCCCACTTCTCTACCTGTAATAATTATGTACAGGCGAGCTATGGGAATTAAAAGTCATATTCTAGCCTCTGCTGTGAACCATTCAGGATGATGAAAAGCCTAGAAATGAAAGACCAAAGCAATCCATATTGTAATTTTGAATGTCATATCCCCACTGTTCCTGGCACAAAGTTTTAGGTAAATGTTTCCAAAGAAAATAGTCACTTTGTGTGAACTATCTAGATATTGTCTGCTTTAATTATAAAAGCATCAAGTGGCATTTCCTCCACCATAAAATTCCCTACCCTTAGATTGCCAGATGTGGCAATAAGTCGTATAGCTGTAAATCAAACCAGTGCCTTCCTTCACAGCACTAAATCTGTGATTCTCAAATACTCTGCTGTTGCCCCTCCCCGCCCCGAATTTGTTACAAGATGGTATGCAAACTTCACCTCTAGTTCTTTTTCAATATTTCTGACACCAATAAGCAATTGTGACAGTGATGTGTTGTATAACGATGATGGTGTTGCTCATTTGGAGTTGGAATGGCCTGGAATGGTGCCCTGGAACCAATTTCCTATGTACTGGAACCATGTCCCTGGCCATACGCATTAGTCCTCTGGCACCTCCTTGTTTGCAGAATTAGCTAGTTTTTTTCTGCGCGTTTTATGACGTTTTACGGAGTGCATACTTTGATGACATCCATCTGTTGATTTACTGTGATTCTGAGACCAGTAAAGAGCTGCATATAAAAGCTGGAAAGGTAACTAATCCTTTTGAAACCAGGCACCCACTTGCAAACTCAAGTGACTTTCCATGTAGGATTGTTGGATAGAGCACTTGTTCAATTCAAAATTGAACATGGAAGCTGCATGTCTTATTTTCTGAAGAAGGAAGTTATCTTTTACTACTTGACTAATCAGGTTTGCTCATTCAGTACAGAACATCATTGTTTCTTGCTGCTGCTTTGTGCTTTCTTTCCTTTGCGGTGGAAGTAGAAGACGTCTTGTTCCAGTATGGACTGATGAATTCGTTTTACTGTGGAAGGTTTAATTGGTATCAATGCATCCCACTGTGGTTTATTCCTTGTGACATTCTGCATGTTTTGTTCTTCTACTCTGCAAATGTTACTGGTTTGTGTTTCACTTTGACTTAATGTAGGAATGGTTTCACTATATATCACTCAGGTGGTTTGGACACTGCCTTGGGAAAAGGGGTACAGCTACAGGTCATCTTGTTGCTTTTTCTAACCCCATCTTCTGTCCTCTCCAGGGTAATTGAGTCAGTTACACGTGTGCTTTTTCAGACTGAGCACCCACCTCTTCCAATGCCTTTTGCTTATTCTGGATTATGCCCCTCTCCAAGATGACTTGGAACAAACCAGCCAGAGTCTGGAATGTGAAACTCAAACTGAATAAAAAGGTGGGTGCAATCTCTTCATACCAATAGAATAACTGTCCCAAATTTAATGGGGTTAAAGTGATGTGAAATTGTGTCAGTGAGATCAGAAAGCAGTTTTAAACATTTTGAGTTGAGCATATTTTAAGTAGCTTTTATAAAGTCTTTAAGGAAGTTCATTTTTACTAGTGCAATTGCGTGACACAATTTTGACACTTTAAAGCTAGTGGGAAAAGCCAAGCCAAGGTTTGTTGCATTTTCTGTAACTACTGTTCTACTGTTCTATACAGAAGCTATATATTTGTTAAACCGTAATGAGCTGATGGAGGGATTTCTTCAATTATATCTCATACTGGAAATGCTGCCCTAAAATATGGTGTTTCTTGAAGGGATTGAATCAAGTGGTGTACAGAAATACGGGAGGGAACAAGCATGCCCTGTCATAATGTCTTTAGATTACTGTGTTTGAATGTAGCATGCTGCCAAGTAAGTTAAATAGCATCATCTTTCCATGAAAAAAGCTGCTTGAAGCTGATAATTACAGTGCCTTTGAGAAAGCAAAGTCCATTCTTTATAGAGTATATACTTTATGAACTAGGAATTTCTCTATCCATCTCATGCAAAACTATTTTAGATTAAATCTCTTTCCAATTTGTATTGTTATAATCATTGTATTTAGCTAGGGTCAGGGTTTGGATAATGCATTCCCAGCCCTTGGGTTTATTAGCTGGCTCCAGGACCAAACCACAACGTCAAGCAGCCCAGGGAGGTTTCATATTTACTCTGTGTTGGGGCTATTTTCAGTGGTGCTGCTCCTTCCTGCTGCAGTCTAATCAATGTGGCCATTTGATAAATGTTTCTCCATTATGTGACTTGCCTTATTTGCTGAAGCTTTGCTTTCCAAACAGAAGCATTCACTTGAAGTGCAGAACCTTCATTTAAGACTACATTCTTTGGAATGAGCCACTTCCCAGTTCCAAGTAGTAAACTACAGTTAAAACAGTAACAGAAAGATACACAGCAGGGATCAGATCTGAGAGTAACATCTGGATTTGTTAGTATAAGCAATCAAAGTGTTGATTTTAGAGTACAATTTTCTCTGTGTTTGGCGTTTTAGTCACCCTGTGTACATGCTTCATCCCATTAATTGTAGTGGGATGTCCAGGCAGAGCAGGGGAGTACGGTAACAGAGCTGGAATCTGTCAAGGGATTCAAAAGGCCCTTTGCAAGTGTAGTTATCTCTGTATCATAGACTGGTTTTGGTTGGAAGGGTCCTTAAAGCTTATCTAGTTCCAATCCCCTGCCACCGGCAGGAACCCCTTCCACTAGACCAGGTTGCTCCAAGCCCCATCCAACCTGGCCTTGAACACTGCCAGGGATGGGGCAGCCACAACGCCCTGTCATACAGCACCCCAAAGAAGCCCAGTGCATCTGCCTTTTAAAGTCAGGTCATTTCAGCTGGGAAGAGTGGCTGTTTTCCTCTCTAGAGCTTTACAGTCATGGTCCCCCAGAGCATTGTTCTTCTTACCATTGCTGGTGGTTTGGAGCTCTGCTTTCAGGAGGAACTAGAATGCATCCATGGTGCCTTCACTGTGATTTTGTGTGGGCATCACATCACTTCAGCACTTGGTATGACCTATTAGGGGTCACTTTCCTTCAGATGGTGTGATGCTGCATGGATGTGAAGTGTCAGCCAGTGCTGCTTCTACTGTTGATGTCCTCAGTTCTCTCTGAGACCTGCACAGTCAGTCCTTTGTTGGTAGTTGCAGAGAATGAGCTGCCTGTGAGTTTCCGGAAATGTAACTTGACCTGGATGTAATTTGCTTTTACTAAGTGGCCTCTCTACATGAGCTTTCAATAACTGTTCTCAAAAAAATGAAAAAAACATCAAGTGTTAATTTTCCCTCCTGACAAGACACCTTTCTTGGAGGAATGGGAGACGGAAAAACAGACAGACATTGAGTGCAGTTTGGGCTCCTATGCAAACTACCTGACACTGGGTGAGATTCATTAATTCTGTGTAGCTCTAATTCCATTTTCCTTCTTTTCATGTGTTTTACCAGTTGTTGTGGTTTAAGCCCAGCTGGTAAATCGGAACCACGCAGCTGCTTGCTCACTCCCCCGCTTCTTTCTCCTCCTGCTCCCGGGAGAATGGAGAGGAGAATCGGAGGAATGTAACTCCCACAGGTTGAGATAACAGCACTCCAGTAACTAAGGTATAATACAAACCACTGCTGCTACCACCAGTAATAATAATGTCAAGGGAAATAACAAGAGGAGAGCATACAATTGCAGTGATCTGGGCCTTCCGGGTGACTCTCCCCAGTTTATACACTGGGCATGACGTGCTGTGGTGTGGAATAGCCCTTTGGCCAGTTTGGGTCAGGTGTCCTGTCTCTGCTTCCTCCCGGCTTCCCCTCCTCCCTGGCAGAGCATGAGACCGAGAAAGTCCTTGGTCAGAGTAAACATTACTGAGCAACAACTAAAAACATGGGTGTTATCAGCGTTGTTCCCAGGCTGAAAGTCAAAACCACAGCACTGCACCAGCTACTGGGAAGGAGAAAAATGACTGCTGTAGCTGAACCCAGGACAGTATCCAGCCCTTATTCCATACTATTCATGTCATGCTTAGTTCTCATATTTTAAAATATATCATCACTTTTGTCTCATATATATA
>NW_009935347.1:0-1441 GCF_000696875.1 Nestor notabilis | reverse complement strand
CAGATCAGGCAGGGCATCTTGCCCTTCACCTGCCTGGCGCCTGCTGCTGGAGCTGCCTTGCCCAGCTTCCGCAGGATGGTGTTGAAGCGCGACTTCTCCTTCACTGTCTTGGCGCAGAGGATCTCCGCTTGGCCCATCAGCGTCAGCTCGTCCCCAGCGTTCAGCGTGAAGTTGTACACCTCACTGTCCTCGCTGAACTCCCCCGACACCACCTGCCCCGGCACAGCCCCACCGTGGGACCCTGACACTGTCCCCTGACATCCCACTGCTGCTCTGTAATGTGCCACCACCATCCTCTGATGACCCACCACCATCCCTTGCTGGCCCACTGTTCTCTCCTGATGTCCCACTACTAACCTCCGCTTTCCCACCACACGTCTCTTAGTCCCATCACCATAACTGATGTCCTACCGCTACCCTCAGTTTCCCACTGCCATGCCTTGCCAACTTGCTGTCCTCTCCTGATGCCCTGCCACTGACTCCTTCTGTCCCACCACCTCCCCAGATTCTTGCCACCATACCCTGATGTCACAGCACCTACCCCAATGTCCACAACCATCTCCTGATGTCCCACCACTGACTTCCAGTGTCCCACCACCACTCCGTTAGTCCCACCATCACACCCTGATGTCCCACCATTACCCACAATGTTGCACCACTACTCCCAGTGTCCCATCACCATCCCTTGCTGGCCCACTGTCCTCTCCTGGTGTCCCACCACTCACCCCCAATGTCCCCTGACATCCCACTACCATTTCCTGCTGCCCTACAAGTGTCCCCTGCTGTCCCCATACAGACCTTCACACTGAAGGTGATGGCCTCCATGACAAAGATGCGGTCTGGGAAGATGCTGGCCACCTCCTCCACGCTGTTGAAGTACTGCACGGGCTCACGGATATCACGGTCCTGGTCCAGCAGCTTGAACTTCCCTGCATGGGACAGCCAAACCCGCGGTGGTGAGAGGAGCCCATCTCCAGTGCTTGGCCCGGCAGAGCTCTTCATGGGGGGGCAGCCACCCTTCAGGACAGCTTGGGGTCCCCAACTTTTTTGGATTCTGTGGCCTTCACCCAGGGTGCCCAAGTGTTGCAGGGGGACACCAGAGCAGCACCCATACATCTGCCCCACATACACAGCATCAAGGGTGGGGGTTCAGTGGGACAAAGCACACAGGCTGGCTCGACAACACCACTCCAGCACCCCTGGAGCTGCAGGAACAACCCCAAAGCAGCCACAGAAATGCCCCGTGGATGGACAAACCCATCTAGGGCAGGGCCAGTGGACCCCCCATTGCCCCCCAGAATCCTGCTTGAGCCCCACCAGGGCCCTGTGATCCCCCCCTCTGCCTCCTGCCTTGAGAGGGAGACCCAGGAAGGGGCTCAGCAGCAGGGACAGCAGCAGCAGAGGCAGGGGCAGCAAAACAGTCCCAACAGGGCTACACTCT
>NW_009935346.1:0-402 GCF_000696875.1 Nestor notabilis | reverse complement strand
GGTGCCTGGCGCCAGCTGCCTGCCTGTGCCGTGTGGTGCCAGAGGCCCAGGGGACAGCACCCACATGGGACACAGTGCTGTGCCATTACCACAGTGCTCGTGATCCCTGCCTGGGCTGCCAGAGTGGGTGCCTGATGGCTGGGATGCTCAGTGCCCAGGACTGGTGTGCATGCCCAGTACTGGGATGTGTGGTGTCTGGTGGGGATATTTGGCTTGGGGCTGCCCAGTGCCTGGTGCATGTACCCAATATTGGGATGTCCAGTGCGTGGTGGTGGTACCTGGTGCCCAGAGGCCCAGTGCCTGGTACAGAGATGCCCAGTACTCAGTGGGGGTGCCTAGTATCAGGATGCCCCGGGGCCTGGCGGGCGTAATCAGTATCAAGACAGTCAGTGCTGGGATGCT
>NW_009935345.1:0-31163 GCF_000696875.1 Nestor notabilis | reverse complement strand
GGCAGGAGCGGGGCAGCCCGGCTGTTCCCCGCGGCCTCCTGCCCCGAGCCGTTCCCTGGGGGAGAGCTGGCAGAGCGGAGCCCCGGGAGGGGGAGTTCCGTTACCGACCCGTTTACATCTCCCAGCGCGAAGTTTTCCTCCCGTGCCTGTCCCTTTCTGCAGCTCACGCTCGTTGCTGCCGGTCGGCGAGTGAAATTCCCTTGGGGTTTAACAAACAGGAGTGTTTAAGCAGTGCGCTGGCGGGTCTCGCTGTCAGTGAGAACATCCCCTGGAATAATATTCCCTTTCATTCTCCAGAAATAGTAGGTTTAAGTGCTTGTGCCTTCACTACCCTTTAAAATTAGGCACTGTTGGTTACTTGTGGAGTAATTTATGTTTTCATTTCACGTCATCCAAAGGTAATTTACATTTCAGTACCATATGAGGCCATAAAAGAGCCTTTGGCATTAGAAGGGGTGAGAAGGAGCATCAGTGTTTTTGTGGAGCAAGATCTGAGGCAAAGCACATCTTTAGCCCCGTGTTTCTCAGTGTTGCTGTATTCTTGTTTCTCTGTTTCTGGCTGGTACCAGCCAGCACCAATGTGCAGGCGATGACATCTCCAGCAGATGTGCCGGGTTCATCAGAGCCTGTGTTGTGCTCGTGGTGCTCCTGGGTGTCTGTTCCCCGTGGTGTGTTTGGGGCTGGAATTTCTCAAAGGTGTCTTTGCAATCCAGCAGACTGGGCAGTAGATACATTGGCTATTTTGCCACTGAAAGTGGTGGGATTTGGAGGAGGGAATCCCAAGGGTGAAGGAAAGGCTCTCGTGGTAGCCCCCTGTGGCTCGACACTGGGAACTTCACTACTACGGATTTCACTTCCCTGTCAGGCGTTGGTAGTCACCGAGCAGCAGCTGGGCTGAGACACAGCAGATAAGACGTTCCTTTACCTCTGCAAATGCTCCGTGCTCTTTGGAGCGTCGCGTGGATCTGTGCGAGAACATATCAACTGCCAGTGGGTGTTTCCTGTTTCATACCTTACCTGTTTCTAGAACCCCGCCGCTGCCCACAGAGGCCATGGAGAAGAGGCTGGAAGCCAAGTTCAGCATTAGCGCCCCATTCTTGTCACAATCCTGCCTGGGAAGAGCTGCAAGGGAGCTGAGAAGTCTGCAGCTGTTCTACCTGTGTGCTTGCCTGTGTGCCTTGTGCTCCTCAGCACGTGAGTCTCCTGTTCTCTCTGGGACCCTGCCTGTAGCTGTTGTGATATTTATCCCTCTCACTTGTTTAGAATACTCTGAAAGTGAAATTATTACAGTTACTAAATGAGCTGTCAAAAGGGTGGGAAAGATGTGGGGTACGAGGGGATTCCTCTTTCTAACCCTAAATTGCTCTGATAGGGACCTGCTGCTTTGCGTACCCAGGTGGTCAGCAGCAGTGATCTGTCTGTTCCACAGCTGCTGTTGTGGAAAATACCTGGAAAATTATTCCATCTAAGCATTACTCAAAGCAAGTTGGGAAGGCAGGAATGGTTTTTTTAATGTTTAACACTCTCCCCAAATGCTGTTTGTCAGTAGTCTGAATTTGCCTATGGACAGTTGTGTTTGCGTTTTTATTTCCTGTTCAAACTTGAGTAACCAACCTCCTGCTCAAGTAAATAACTTAGTGGCTTGTGTGGGGCTTTCATGTAATGGATTGTGTGGGGTTTTGCTTGTTTGTTGTTTGGTTTTCTTTTAAAGGTCAGATTCTGACTTTTTAGAGAGACCTGTTAAGTTCCCGTGAGTGTTTTGAGGCCACATCTTCACCAAAAGGTGGTATTTTTCCCATGTGCTCATGTAGCATTCACCAGATCCCAGTTAAGAAAGTTTATGTGCCTTTTCCCCCCTCTCTTTGTCAAGTTGCAGTGAATTACAGGTTCGAGGTAGGGGTGACTCAGGATATATCAACCTGTGTGACAGCTGCCAGCAGCTTTCTTTTTGCTGGAAGGTTGCTATGCCTTAACGGTAGTAAGATTTGAAAAGGGGGTGGTCTTGCTTTGTTTCTTTGTTACATGGACATGTTCTCTAGGCTGCTGCAGCATCTCTGTTGTTTCGCTAGGCCTTCCTGGGCATTTACCAAGTGACAGATTTGATTAGGCTGATGAGTTATGTGACCTTAAGCAGCTAATTTGGAATGTGGAAAGATGTATTTGTATTCCTGGTCTAGCAAAGGGCACTCAGCACTGTGTGTTTGGGTGGTGTGTCAGGTGGATTGTGGGTTTCCTTGTAGACTGGGCTTCCCATGCGGCATTTCCTGTCCTTAGTAATAGCTTAGAAGTATAGAACTGTGAATCCAGGGTCACTTTGGAGTGTCTTCTGGACAGTGCTCTGTGTTTGAGGGCAGGCCTGCGTGGGAGTTAGAGGCATGAAATGTATGGAAGTAAATCTAATTATATGTGACATAATTATCCTGATGTGGAGACATTTTCCATTCTCGAGTTCTTGTTCTTTTGGTATTGTTTGTGTCACTTAAGCAGCAGAGTTTGATAAACTGAGGAGGAATTGTGGCTGTGGAGTTACGTAAAAGGAACTTGTGTTGACATAGTTGGTTGCATGTGACAGATCTTAAAAGTCTATAGAGTCAAGTCTTTAATCATTAATCTGATATCAGGAGGGATTAAGTGCCTGAGCAAGCCCGTGAACCTGAGCATATTAATAGAAACTGTTCTTGTCTGTTCCGTTTCCCTGCTGTTCAGCAAAGCTGTGAGCTGCTTTGCTGGCACAGGAACTCCTGAGGTCCTCAGAAGAGCAGCAGTTTTTCTACTGATATACTAGGGAATTAAAAAAATGACAAAGCCAGTATTAAGAGGTGACTAAGCACAGCCACTGTGCAGCAGCCTGTGATGTGTGTTGTGCAAGGCTGGGCTGGCTGCTGGGGCTTAGGAGGGAACTCGTGCTTGGGGAGGGATGTTCCTGATGACACGTTTCTTGTGCTTTGCTCTGAAGCTGCTGGTGTTGATGCTGTCAGTGACCAGATTTACTGGCCTGACCCAGCCTCCGAGTTCCTGTACCTGCTGTGTGTGGTTTCAGCACAAGGAACTGGAAGGGATACACCAGTCTGCTCTCTCAGTAAGGAGTTAGTAACTGCTGGTACTCGGAGCTGCCCTCTCTTGTCTGGTGCAGGTCTGTGTCCACCTTGTGCGGGTGCTGCACCAGATTCTGTGGGCATTAGCAGATGAAATCTGGCCAAAAATATCATTCAAATCTCTGCCTCTTGGCTTAGCAGTGGGTTAAAAGAGAAGCAGAACGCTCTCAGCATGGTGGTGGTGTGTCATCTGGGCTAAGGCATGGCTCTGGCATACTTAGGAGATGCTTATGAGGATTCAGGTTTTACATTTTAGATGAATTAATGTAACACTTGTGTTACGTGGTGTTTTTTCACAAGGAATAATTTTCCCTGGGAACACTTTTCTCTTAAATGTGGCCCATTCATTCGGTTTGTGCCCCAGTTCTAAGCCTGTTACTAGAAAGCTGCTGCTGAATTTCACTGGGTTCTGTATCAAGTTGATAATTTGAGTAGTACATATGAGCCAGGGCTGACATCTGAGCACTGGGCAAGGAGGAGGAGGCATTTTAGGGGGATGTAGGAAGCAGTATGTTACCCTTTTCACAGGATACATTAGGGACAGTGCTTCACCTTTAATAGAAAGTTGATTTTTTCAGGCTCAACTGAGCCTGAATTTCCTTTTGAAATTCTCAGCAATAGTGTGAGTCAAATGCCTCAAGTAGTGCCAGGCAGCGGGGACCTTGCATGGTTTCTTCCAAGAATCATAAAACACACCACAGTGCCATCACCAAATTACTTCTGTTTGGTGTGTGAGACATGGAGATCTGTGTGGTCTTTCTCCTGTGCCCCAACATATTTCATCTTTAATGTGTTTGTAACTTGGAAATGACAGGAGAAGTGGGGTGAGAATTCTTCTCAGGGAGGCAGATGGATCAGTAGTCTCTACATCCAGGCCTCTTAACTTGTTTAGTTCCAATCATCGTGAAGGTGGGTATAATGCAACATGAAGTCTGTATTCAGAGTTACTGGGTAGTAATATGCTACTGAACTTTCCTTTATATGCTGTCAAGAAGTGAGAATCGGGGTGTTATAACTGAAATTCAGACTTCTGATGGAGAAAAGAGATTTCCATTTGTGTTATGTTCAAGGACTCCACTCTTGACAGACAGGGAGCCAGATCTGGAGCATACTCTGCAGTTGCACTACGCAGAGTCCAGCAACATAGTTTGTGAAGTAATCTTCCAGTGACCTGTTATCCCTTGGATGCTGAACACAGCACAGCATAACAGCCCCATAGGTCATTAGTCTATTTTTAGGGAGTCCTTGATCTGCAGAGCTCTGAATTTTGGAAGCCTTTAATCCACTGATCCCTGCAAGCACTCTGAATTCTTTTCATGCTAAGAAAAAATATAAAAAATATGTAAAGCAGTTGCTGCTGAGCTCTGAAGTGACTTGACTTTTAAAAGTGTTTGACGTAATTTATGCCTCTTAACTTGCTGTGGAGCCTCAGCCTCACTGTCCAGTCTGTGCCTCACAGTCTGCTCTGAAGCAGGAACCTTTCTGTTCTCACTTCTTTTGCTGTGGGTGGCTTCACTGTCAAAAAGGGGGGTGGTCCCTTTGGTAGGAGGTGCAGATTGTTGCTTAAAACTTTCTGTAAGTACTGAGGCCAGGTATAGGTTCTGAGAAGCCTCGGCTTTGCTGTCCTGTCCCCTTTCTCCCACATTACTTCTGCACCCTAAATTAATCTTGACAACAGTGATGAGTATCTATTGTCTGTTGTTTTAAAAGATTGAAAATGACTTTATTTGCCTTCCCTCCCCTTTCTCAGATGCAGACTGGAACCGATCTAGATGTGAGCCAGGGAAGATCCTGTTTGGTGGCCGTTTGAAATGGTGGGAAGATCACCATTTACAGCTGCTGGAAGGGTTTCACACCGTGCGCTCCTGTCAGGCTGCTTGTTGCCAGAGCCCCACCTGTGATGCCTTTTGGTTCTTGGAAAATATGTGCATCCAGGTGAACTGCACTGTCCCTGGCCTGTGTCAGGCAAACAGGACTGGCTTCTCTGACTCTGTTTTGGTATTTTTAAAGAAATCAAAAAGCACAGAGCACTTCTTAAAGTTTCAAAGGGAAGGTGATGTGAATACCTGGTTTGACAAGTGGTTGGACTGGGGCATCCCTGTCCAGAGGAAAAAAAGACTGCGGAGGTCATTCCAGAAGCAGAGCTTGGCAGGTAACAGGGTAGAACTCCTGAAAAGGGATACAGCAGTGAGCCCCAACAGGGAGGCTGCAGCCAGAGCATCAGACAGCAAATCTAGAAGCAGCCGACGTGAAGCAGAGCTCTTGAAGGATCAGGCACTGAGGCACATAGTGGCAGACAGGCCTGTTCCTGAAGGCCATCCAAATGAAAAGAAAGACTTGCTGAAAAATGGACAGAATCCAAGAGAGCAGAAAACCAAAAGCCTGTTCCCTCCTAAAAGCAATAATGTGAACAGATCAAGTGATGTGGACGGTGCTGGCTTGGCACAGGTAAGTGATTGCTGGGGCTGAAATGGGGCTGCTTTGGACAGCTGGCACCCTCCTGCTCAATTTGCTTTATGCAGACTTTGACTTAAAACTGCTTAACTGATAAGCTGCCTTTTGGATGCCTTTTTTCAGCCTCCTGTCAACAAGGCAAGGCCAAGGGTTGGGGTTTTTGTTTGCTTTTTTGGGTGGTAGGGTTTTTTCTCCCCCGTCTCTTCCTAGCTGGGATAAACTGTCTTTGGGAAGGTGAGAGGAGATGGAGGTCATGGTAATGCTAATGCTGATCTCTTGTATAATCACACAGTGTACTTGCCAGGTAGAAGGAAAGGTGAGACGTGATGTCAGTGGAAAGTACCTGGGAGCTGAACACTGTTACCTGTAGAAGTACCTTTTTAGATCCACAAAATTAAAATACGCTGTTTTCCTTTGAGTGCTGAATAGAAGCAATTAAATATGTTATTTAATGGACTCCTGCACAGAGTTTCCAGTGTACTTTGACTCAGCTGCTTGCTTGAGTTGGCATCTTAATGCCACCTTTTTTATTTCTGTTTTTGAAGACTGCTTCAGGTTCTCAAATCCACAAAAGCTTATGTTGGCTTTGGTTGAATGAAACCAGTTTAATCTCTATTCCAAACATGTACAATGCTAAGTTAGTAAATCTAGATGTTAAAGCGAACTTGGCACATTTATGTTGTTAAATGATGTTTGTACAAAGAATTCTGCTTTGTGAAACTGTTCCTTAAATACTTTTTGCCATGTTTCTAGGATTTGGCACCGTTGAAGCCCAATGCCTTTTTGTCTAGTTACATTCTTGTTTTGGGAACTTGACTGAATTTGTTTCTCTCCCTTGCATTCAAATCTTGGTTCCAGGTGGGGCTGTGACTGGTCTGAGCCACCACCCTGTGGAGCAGGATGTGGAGAGCAGCCAAGGGGCACTGCTGAGAGCTCTGGGGCAGCCTGGGTGGCTTGTGAAATCATGCACTAAAACTTCACAAATGCTTGCTTTCCTAGAACCCCACAGCTTTTAGGGCTGACTCAGGATCTTTTTCTTCTTCTTACTGGTGTTTGCTACGAAGGAAGTCTGTATCTCTTGACGAAATGCAGGTTCATCAAAACAAAAATGCCTGAGTAAAATACATTGGCTGTGATGGAATTCCTGGCAGTCAGGGTTTTGAGGTTTAGGATGGAGCTTTTGAGGAGGAGAAAGAATTAAAAAATCCACCTTAACAGGAGTATTGGGCTAAAGCTGCTTCTATCCAGCCCTGGGCTAATTCCTTGATTATTGAACCATCCAAATTTCACCTGCAAAATATACAGCAAGCTATGCAGCTGTCCTTGCATTTCTGATCTGTGAGCAGTTTAATTCAGGCCAAGGAGATAACATTCAAGCCTGTGTACTTGGGACGTGGCCAGTCCCTGCAGGAGGGAGATGCTAAAGCGGGGAGTTTTCCAAGTTGGGTTGCTTATGGACCAAAATAAGTGAAGTTACACACATGCTGAAATCAGTAGAACTTCACCTGGGCTAGATTTGGTCCAGTACATGGAGCACATGGCCTCAGCAGGTGAGTGCTGTGCATTTAGTACTGTGTTCTTTAAGAAGTTTTGGCAGGTGGGCTGGAAGGTAGGAACAATACTGGGTCATTGCTGCTTCCTGAGCAGTTCATACCTGGGAGCATCAAACATCAGAAGTGAGAAGGGACATCTGAGATCAAAGTGGATCTTAACTCCTCTCTAAAAGGGGAGAAAGGAATTAATATGCATGTTCTCTTCTGGTGATGAGCATTGAATGTGTGGAAAGCAGATCTTTTCCTTTGCTCCTAGAGACACAGGGAGAAGTCAAGTGGCAGTTTTAGGAAAACACTGTCTCAATGAGTTTTAATTCTCCTCTTGCTGTTCTGATAGCTCCATAGCCACCTGCAGTGTCACCTGCTAATGTGCACTTAGCATCAAGTTGTGCTTCTACTGTGCCCATGCTATGGAACCAGAGGTGGGTGAAGGAGAGAGCACCAGGAAGAACCACAGCACACCCTGCTCATCAGCCCTTAGCTAAGGAAATTTGGGCTTTTCCATTAAAGCGAGTGGCACTTTCCAGACACCAGTTTTTTTCTGCTTTGTAGAAATTCTTGTCAGTTTTAAAATACAACATTTAATAGCCAAGCAGGAGAAGTATTTAAGTGCAGCAGTGCTGATGAGAAGGACTGCTGCAGCACTGCAGCAACTGCAGGCAGACTGGAAGAGGCTGCAGCCTTTAAAGTGGAGTTGCTACAACAGAGCCAGAGAGCTCATTCTTGCGCTCAGCTCTGGGTACCACTGGCCCTGGCAAGCCCAGTGTTTGACTCTTGCTGTCATGCTTCCTGCTAGTGCTGGGTGCTTTTTACCCTATGAGGGAGGAGAAAAGGTCTCTCTTCACAGCCAGCGCTAACTCTGACATGTTTTGTGACATTAACCACATTTTTATGTCAGGGATCTTCACAAACAGGTCATCTAGTACACAGTTTAAGCTGAAAAGAGCCTATTTTGTAAATTTAGACCAGACTTAGCAAAGTAAGGCCCATTTAAATTAAAAACATAAAAGAAAATGCTACAGATGCTCTCCTTTCAAGTAACAGGTTCAGTGTGGATTCTGACACATAAAGCTCTTCAAGATCCACCTTATACATGTAGGAGTCTCAGACAGAGACACCAGGTCACTTGTCCCAGGCCAAAGGCAGTTAGCAGCTGGAGTCAGAAGTGTCTGACACTCCTATGTTCACTCAGGCCAGTATGCCCCTTCTCTCTGTTTTCAAAGCTAATGAGACAGGACAGCTGGCAAACTTCTACTCTCTTCCTTGTTTATCCCCAAGAATGAAATCTTCTGTTCTGTGCTTTAAAGAATTCAGGGTTATGGAGTAAAGATCAGAAATGTCTCAGCTTGCAAGCATTAGAGGCATTTTTGACTGTTACTTTCCCCCCAGGCAAAGCTTATCTAATTCCAGCTCTTCTCAGGCATTTGGCTGTCAATTCATCCTGAAGACTTCTGGAAGGAAGAGGATCTCTCTCAACTGTAAAGTGGGTTATTTTAAGCATTAGAAAGTGAGTCAAGGAAGTATCCAGCTCACTGCAAATATTACCAAGCAAAGTGGGGCCTTGGCTGCTATGCCCAGCAGGTAGATGCTGGTCTCTGCTAAGCAAAAAGTGGTTTCCCATAGTGGTATGAAGTCAAGGAAAGCATCTGCTCCTGTGCAGAGTCTGTCTCGAGTTCCTGCCCCTTTTTTTATGCCAGCATTTCTAACCTGGGTAAAAGGGAGACAGTACCCTGAGCTGACCAGAGGTATGGATGGGTACAAGATGATACCACTTGGGACAGCCACAGCCCCGAGCCTGCCAATGGAGAGCAGCACGGAGCAGTGTGCCAGATTTTGCCTGCATCTTTGTTTCAAAGAATCCATAGTTCTGTTGAAGGAAACCCATCAACGAGTAAGAAAATAGAGAAAACCAGCTCATGTCTGTAACCCTAACAAATAGCATTTGATTCTTTGGTCCATAAAGCTCAGATACTAATCAAACATACTGATGGATTGAGATGTTTTAAATTTGGTGACTGAGGGAGAGTTAGCTGAGATATGGGAGAGGAAACAATTTGCCCAGTTGCAAAAAAGCCTTCTCGCAGAGAAGCCTTTGCTGCTTTTGTTGCTGCTCTTGGCTGGCTGTTCAGTACATGCAACATGGCTTGAATTTTTCAACTGGCATTTAGTGTTTTCTGAAGCCCAGCCCATTCACTGAGCAGGATTTTGCCCACTGTGGTCTAAAGTGTTTTCCAGTGCCTGTTTCCTGGCCTGAATGCCAACAGCATGGTATAAAAGCTTGAGAATATTTCCTCCAATACGAGCTTTTGATCATATTGAGCTCCTCTAGTGGTGGGTAATTCAGCTCCAAAACACTTCCCGAGTCCAAGATGGTAAATGGCTCCATTTGAAATATTTAGCAGATGTTCTTAAAATAGATTTAGCTCAACAAAATCTGCTGCACACATGTTCTTCATGGTGGAAAGCAAATTGTCAAGAGTATTGCCTGGCAGGCTAACAACTAGAACGGGGCTGGGTATTGTAAAAGGAATTTTCTGATGAAAGGAAGGAAATTGTTCCTGCCACTTTGCTTATTTTCAATAAAGTGCCTCATCCTGTATGGATGTGAGCAAGCTTTCTGCCCTCCAGCTCAACTCCCTGCCCCAGCAGCATCTCCTGTGGCTTGCACGCAGGGAGCTGCTTGTGGCAGCTCACCTGGCTTTGAAGAGTTGATTCTGAAATGAATTTCCTCTTGCTACAGTGATTTGATTATTACATAAAAATGCCATTGCAATCCTCCTGCTCCCTGCATGCCAACTGCACGGCTTTAGAATACATGGATAAAACAGCCCAAGTTGTCCCTGTTTTGTGCTTCTGTCTTATCCCACCTCTCTTTTAGCTCCACTCACTGCAATTCTGAGCCTAAGATCTTCTGTCATGTTTGCCACATGAACAGCCATGGTACTAAAGGTGCTGTAGTTAAATCTGTGGTCTTAACTAGTGTTCAGCTGAGCTAGAAATGGCCTGCCTGCTGTGGAGAAAGAACATGGAGAAGCAATTCAGAAGAGAAGAGAGGAAGCAATAATATATCTTGCTTCTGGGAAAAGCAAACTAGGGACTTTCCAGCCTGTAGCTGGAGGAGGTGAAGTGAGCTTAAACACAGTAAATAGAACTGGCACTCGGTGTTCAAGTCAAACTAAGACAACTTTTTTCCTTTGCAGATCCACCCAGGAACGTCTGTACCAGAACCATCAGTGCTGGCTACATTCTCCAGCCCTATAGCACAGGGCTTGACAGCCACAGGGAAGACCGAGAAGCCTGGGCATCAAGATGATGCTTTGGTCCATCCTCACTCCTCAGATGTGTTGCCCACAGTCAGCCCCGTGCCAGTGAAAAGCACAGTGAAGATGCAGACAGCTACTTCTGTGCCAAGTGGAGCTCCCACAAATGGCAGTGTTCCCACCACCCAGGCCACCACTGCTGTGTCCCCAAGTACTGTGGCCACCACTCCAGGTGAGAATGTGAGCACCCAGCAGGTGAAATCTGGATTTTGGTGATAAGTCATTGCAGCATTGAAAAATGTGAGATAATACTTGCTTCAGTGCATGTGCTGGTTGAACCCCATTAACTCATGAGGTCTGGGAATGGGACTTTGGCAGCATAAATCTGCATGTGACTGTTGGATCTGTTTCCGAGAACAGCTTGAAAGTAATGGTGATATCTTAATTCCCAAAGTGAAAGCTGAGATGTGTGGGGCACAGACCTGTGAAGTATTATTGTAGTAGTCTTGGTACACTGCTATCTATCAAGTTAAGCATAAATCTTAATGTCTGCTCAGAATGGGATGTAACTGATTTTTTTTCTGTCCCTGAAATGTCAAAGCACAGTTCAGCCATGGAGAATAGTGTACTTGGCCATTAGACCATGCTTTGCTTTGCAGCAAAATGATGATGTTTCTGTTCACACTGGTATTTCTTAAACTATTGAAAATGCATAAAGGCAAGATGCACTTTGGACAGCTCTGGTAACTTACCCAAGCCATTAGCTCACCCTGTAGGTATGTACAGGGAATGGTGTATAGCAATTGTGTGATATCTCAGAATGCAGTTAATCCCCTTTCCTAAAGTATTCACAGCTGAATTTCTTTTGAATTTAGGGTTCCTTTTCCTTACAAGGGAGCAACTGAAAGTGTAAAGGAAACGCTGCATCCAGAGACATTTTTGTCAGGAAGCTCACAAGTTAGTTAGTGTTGTTTTGAAGGGCTTACCCCAGCTAAAAGTGGAAAATATATTCTCAACATCTTCAGTGGCTTGTGTTGGAAAAGTAACGTAGCCAGGGCCTCCTTGTTTTGCTGAATAATACAAGGGTGATGGGAAGGGTAGTTTTGCCAAGCAGGCCTTTGGGTTTTTGTCTGCTTGGTTTTGGGTTTGAAAGATCAGCCTTGAACTCTCTGCAGCTGAAAGACTGATGGAGTTTTAATATCCCAAGATCTGGAGTGATTAAGGGGTGGGGGAAATACGGGTGAATTTGTTTCTTTTAGTTAACTGGTTAATTCCAGTAGCTAATAAAGAGATGGATGAAAGGCTGAATGTTTCATGACATTTTCCCTGTCTCTTTTTAACTTGGATTTTCTTGTGCATATTGCTGACCTAGGGTCAAACAGGGGTAAACAACTTCAACTCTTGTTTTCTCTGCATAATTCCCAGGCTCAATAATAAAAAGACCAAAATAAAGCAAATAGGAAGGGAAGAGGAGGATGAGGAAGCCAAGAGGTACTCTTACGAAATGTAGTCAACTTTCTGGTTACCTTAATGCTACAAACAAGCAGAAGAAAAAGGCCACTGGCTGTAGTTTTCAAGTCTTCACCCTGTAGTCTTTAACAACAAACTACATGTTGATTTACTTGGAATGAAATGGAAAGACAGTTCTTAAAGAGGGATCAAAAAGAAAATACAAATGAAAGGGACAGGTTTGAATGCTGACTTTCCATACTCAGTGGGGTAATCTCTTAGCCCCCAAGCAGTCTTTCAAAAAAGAAATACCATGAATTCTTCATCTATTTATGAGGGTCTGGAATTGCAGGCTGGTAAATAGCAGTGTTTGTCTTGCTGTGTCATGGGGCTGCAGCTGGGTTCTCTGCCAAAAACCTGTCAGGTAAAACCCTTTCCATCCGGCTGGGCCTGGGTGAATAGATTCCCCTGTACAGGGCCTGAGGGTCACGTTTCAGCTCTTTAGGAAGGGAGCAGGAGCTGCACAGTGTCTTGCAAAGAGAGAGGTGACTGAGTCATTTTGGGCTTGTCTTAAAATTGTAAAACCCCATTAGTGCCTTTACATTAACAATGAGAGCGAAACCTGAAACGGGAACTATATTGAGTGATGGGATGTTTACAAAATACAGCCATTTGTAGCTGGTTTTTATTCCACAGACTCTCAAACCCAGGTGGTTTTGATGTACCTATTAAATTATTTTTCCTGTTCCTCTTTCAATTCTGTTTCTCCCTCTCAGTTATGAAGGAGCTGGTGGTTTCTGCTGGAGACAGCGTCGAAGTGACCCTGCCGAAGAATGAAGTTCAGCTGAATGCGTTTGTGCTTCCTGAGCCACCACATCGTAAGGCTTCCTTGGGAATTCTGCTAAGGGCTTGTGATGGTGAAATGGCAAATGGGCATTAAATAAGGACAGTCTTGAAAATGTCTTTTGTCAGGGAACACTTTCCTGTAGAAGTTTTTCATCCTCGAGCTGCCTCTCACAGAAAATAGCAAGGCACTAAAAACATTGGAAGTGCTACAAAGTCATTAGGTTTGGGAGATGGCATGTTCTCAAAGTGCTATTGAGGAAGCAATGGCTCTTCAGCATCTATTCATGATACTTGCTGATAGGTGACAAGCTGTTTTAGCAAGTGGTGGATTGAAATCTGATTTGGGAGGGTTGGCACACTGAGGAACACATTCCTCTACACTCCTCATTTCATCATGGCAAATTGTTCACAGGTATTTATATCTATAGCTCTGTCCACAGTGGCGGTGGGAGGCTGCAAGAAAAAGTGAGCATGTTGTGTGTTCTGCAGCAACAGGGGTAGACACATTCCTGTTCAAAACCTGACATTACATTGTGTCTGCAGGACTTGAGGGCATGATATGACTTTTCTCTCTCATTATCCTGGAGCTTTGATTGTTCCAAAGCTCTTTAATGCCTTAGAGGCTGAAAGATGGGATTTGGCTCCGGAGTACATGTATTTAGAAGCACAGATTGTCTCTTTTCCTGGGTATATTCCCAAAAAGCTGCAGCCCGAACTCCAAGCTGTCTTACTTCTCCATAGTGTGGCAGAATGTGACCTCTAAATGTTTAATACCTTTGCTTTTTTTTTTTATCATGGCAGAAAGACAGTCTTTTAAAAACAAATGTCTGGATCTTTTTTACTGTTTCTTTTTAAGGAACTACTTATTCCTATGAGTGGGAATTGATCACTCATCCAAAAGACTACAGTGGAGAAATGGAAGGGAAGCACTCACAGACCCTCAAGTTATCTAAGGTAAAGCTTTTGCTGCTTCGTATCCTGTTGTGTTAAATGCTAAGTGGAGAAGATGGGGACCCTGGCAGCCAGGAAAGACTTGTGTGTGATTTCAAGATGAATAGGAAATTGCATGATGGGCAGGCAGCCAACATTTGACTGCGAGCCCTCTTCTAAGTCTCCTTTATAAAAGGGAGATTGATCTGGCATGAGCGAAGGAAGAAATTGATTTTGGGACCTAAAAGCTGCCTACAGCAGTTGATCAAGCCATATGAATGGCACAGTTTAACTTTAACAAAGGGTTGTGAATATTTCTGCTTCTGAAGCAGTGTGGTGATTTGTTCAAGTCTGAAGCCTTGAAGTCCCACTGAAAAAGAAACTTGCTGACTCCATTCACGAGAGCTGTGAAGTTCTACGTAGCATGTCCCTGGCTGCTGCTGTTAGACAAGCTCTAACAGTGGAAGAATTCCTAACAAGGAAATGGCTTTAAATATTGTGTGAATATACAGTTCTGTATTTATGAGACATTCCTTTGAGCATCTTGGATTCTGCTGCACTCAGAAAACATCTATAGCCTTTAGTCACGATACCATGCAGATGAAAGTCTTTCAAAAGGTGTATGTCTGTCAGAGTTCAGCCCTTTGAATATCACGATCGTTGTCCAGCACCTAGTCCTCCTTCACCCTCTCATTTTGGTTCAACAGTTAATGATGAAGGGGTGATAGTCTGATTCATGTCACCTAAAAAGAAGAGAAAAAATGCTTCCCTGTGTAAAATCACACAAGAAGAGATTTTCTTCTCTTCCATGCAGCCTTTCTCATCTCAAATGCAACCTGCTCATACAGATTCCTGTGACCAGACAACCTGAACTAATCTCTGTTATCTCTCTTCTGTTGGCCTGTTGTTGATAGAAAATAAAGCTTGACTGACAAGCCTGTGGCACCTGTGGTAGAAAGAAATACTAGTCTGGTTTCTGCATAGCCCATTGTAAATTAAAAGATACGTAATACCGTTTTGGCGTGGAAACCATCCTTTGCTCTGTGTGTGTAGATTGAAGCATAATTGCCCGTGTTTTATGCTGCCGGTGTGCTAAAACATGGTAACTTGATCTTCTAATAGCTCCTGACCATCCTGAAGGTAAATCATCTTTTGTGCTTCCTTCCAGCTTACTGTTGGTCTGTACGAATTCAAAGTCGTCGTCGACGGGGAGAATGCACGTGGAGAGGGTTACGTGAACGTAACGGTGAATCCAAGTGAGTCACTGGCATTAGTGTCTTCTAACTTCACCTGTCTCTGATAAACCAGGACCTGCATCATGGTGTTTGGCTTATTTGACTGGACTGTGGTTTAATGTAGTGAAAATTCGCTGTGCTCTAAACGTAGTATGTGCATTAAGGCGTTTCCTGAGGTGTGAAACTATTGTCTGTCCTTGAATGCTTGACCCAGTATAGGAGAACTGATGCAGTGCAGCCATTTCCAGAGGACTCGTGTGGTGGCAGTTCACCTTGCTTTCATAAATCCCTGTTGTTAGCACTATTTCCCCAAATTGGTGTGTAACTTCCTTGAAAGCACGAATCACTTCATTGACTGTGCAGTTCTCCGCAGTCGGTCTGATCCGTGGATGTCTTGGAGCTGTGGGCCATAGCAATTCCACACTTTGGACTCCTCTCCTGGACTCGCTGACTGTAGGACTGAGGCTGTAGATAGGGCTGGGGAGATGGAAGAAGATGTGTAATATGTATTCTGTTTGCTACTCCTGGCACACAAAGGCCGAATAGTTTTACTTGCAGAGTTCCTTGGCCAGGGCTTTTTATCGTGATCTGCCTGTAGGTGTCATTGTAACAGCTCGGATGTTGTTGCAGAGCCTCGTGTGAACCGGCCTCCTGTTGCCATCGTGTCCCCACAGTTCCAGGAGATTTCACTGCCAACCATTTCCACTGTTATTGATGGCAGCCGTGAGTACCTGCAGTTTTAAATGCAGCAGTCTATCCAGCAAGCCTGGGTTCCATATGGTGCATTCTGGGCTGGCCCTTTGGATAAAGTCTAAGAGGAAGTGTGACACTGTCAAACACACATTAGTGAAAAGAATTAGCCTCTCTTGCCAGGAGAGGGGAATACGCACATGACAGCACCTCTCCATGTTTCATTCTGAAGGGCACTGCCTTGAGCTACTCTCCTAAAAAAGGAAAAGCTCTAAGAGGTTGTTGCTTAGAATAAAAGAAATTACTGACAGTCAAAACTGGCCTCTTGCGTTAAGCTTTAAACGTATTAGTTAGCTGCAAAGCCACCTTTCCTGGTTCTGGCCTGCACTACAGCTTCTCAGGAGTTCCTTTAAATAATTTGAAGTTGGGTTACTCCCAGTTAGCTTTATTTTGTAAGTGCTTTGTTTTGGGTTTTTCATTTTCCCCCAACACACATAGAAACCTGGGATTAAGGGTGTTTGAGTGTACCTGTCAAACAGGGTTGGAGGAGAGCACACAGTTTGGGTGTCTGTGCTTCAGAGATTCCTGAAGTCTGGTTCAAAAAACAGGAATTGGGCTTGAACCAAAAACACCTTTGCCCACTAAGCCCAGTACTGAGTTAGGGGACTGAGCATCTGGGGTTTGTGAAGCAGCATTTCCCAACTCCTTGTATGTGCATTTTCTTCCATAATTGAAACAGAAAGCACTGATGATGATAAAATTGTCAGCTATCACTGGGAGGAACTGAAGGGTCCTTTGCGAGAGGAGAAGGTTTCTAGTGATACTGCCGTATTGACACTGACCAACCTGGTACCCGGGAATTACACATTCAGGTAGGTTGTGCTCTGGAAAAGTTGGTCAGTTCTCATCCCTTAAGAGTAAAACCTACAAGATTCCTGAAAAAAAAAAATCAACATGGAGAGAACTCTGTTTTGTGATGTGCTCTCTCTGCTTCTGCACTTTCAGGTAGTTTATAGCTTTTCACTTCAGAAGAGATAAGCTATCCAGCTACTTTTTATTCTTAAGTTGTAGCAGTGGTTCAAGATGATGGCAGAAGGGCACAAATGGTCTGCCAGCACTACAAAATGTCTCTTGAAATGTCAAATCTAAACTGCTTGGGTAGAGGCTTAGGAAGAAATGCAGTCTTTAAATCCAGTTTTTAAATGTAGTGTGTTTGTCCCAGATAAGTGAATGAGGCCTAATGGTTTTATTCACATACCTGAGTAATAGAGAGTAGCTGATTTTACTTTCCTGTTTGTTCTAGGTTTTTCCTTTGGTCTGCATTTTGGTGTGATGTCCATGCCCTGCATTAGCAGATCTATATAAAATAAAATAAACCTGAGTACCTAAAACTGAATGCTTATTTCCCTTTAAGCAGTTGATATATGAGCTAATCAGATTGGTGTTCACATCCAGACTTGGCAAAAAGCAGTTCTGTTTTGTGGTACTACCTGCAGTTGATTTCAGTTCACTGCAGCCAGTGTTTTGTATTCAGCTCTGATGATCATGACTCTTCACTGCTCTCACTTTTTGCTTTGCCCACTTCAGTCTAACAGTCGTGGACTCGGATGGTGCCAGCAACTCCACCACTGCAAACTTGACTGTGAACAAAGCAGTAGATTACCCTCCAGTGGCAAATGCAGGCCCAAACCAAGTGATCACCCTGCCTCAGAACTCTATCACCCTCTATGGGAATCAGAGCACCGATGATCACAGCATTGTCAGCTACGAGTGGCTGCTCAGCCCTAACAGCAAAGGGAAGGTGATGGAGATGCAGGTGAGTGCAGGTCTCCAGGACTCAATCTGGGTTACTGATTAGCTGGCTTTTTCTCTAGAATCAAACCATTTTTAATTGGCTGTTAGCAAGTGTCTTTTATAATCCTGCAGAGCAAGCATGTGATGATAGAATATATACTTAAAACTAAATCCAAATGAAGCTGGTATTGGGTTAGTGGCTCAGCTGGTAGCACCAGTCTAGCCACAGGTTTTCACTGGCATCCTGTTTTCTTTCCTGGGCAATTCTTGAGCAATCAACTGCTGAAGAAGAGAGGATTGAGAGGAATGAGAGCTTTGTATTCTCATGTGCCATACAACAGGCCTCAGCACAACTTGATCACACCCATGTATCTCACTTGAACCTGTGTGGCTGCTAGGGAAACATTTTCTTTCTCTGTCCATTTGCTGACTTCTCAGAACATCCAGTGATAGCTGAATCAACGATGACAAATGATGATATAGCAGGATCCTTAAGCAGGTGTAGAAGCCAGACTGTGTGACCTTTTAAGTAACTGCTGGTCAGGATGGCATTTAGGCACACAGAATAACCCATTGAGCCAGGTGAAGCATTTCCTAAGCTGGGCAAATGCAATGGACTGGATCTTTTGAGTTGAACCTTGGAGTCTAACCTTTGCTGATACTGGCCAGACACTCCTCAGTCCCAAACAGCATCATTTTTCTTTTAAAGATTATTACTACTGTCAAATCTATGGAATAAGAAAGTCCATGAATCAGCTTCACAATGTGTATGATTTGCACAGGGCTCTCCAGAGGGTTTGCTTGAGTTGCTAACTGCTGAATCTCAGATGTTGTGAGCACCTATATGGCATTACTCTTGTTATGTTCCACAACAGTGTCCTTGTTGCTGTGTATAAATTAACTGTAAGTGCCTTGCATGCTCAAGTGGCACAGACTCCTGGCCTCAGAGCAGGAGTTGGTAATAAGCCCCTAGAATCTGCTGATAATAGTTATTTTGGAAGCAGAGTCTTCTCAGTCTGTTTTTATCTGCATAAGAATTGTTTTTAATACATGAATATGTTTTCTCAAAGGGGGTGAGAACACCAGTCCTGCAGCTCTCTGCAATGCAAGAAGGGGATTACACTTACCAGCTAATAGTGACTGATTCTGCTGGGCACCAGTCCACGGCAGAGGTCACTGTGATAGTCCAGCCAGGTAAGCTGCTATTAGCTGCTTTTGCCACTTCCATTCCAGAAGTTAAAGGTGAGCATCAATCTGTTGACATACTCTTAAGTTTTTGGTAGCTTTGTGCTGCCTTCAGAAAAGCTACTGTAATTTAGGACTATTCTGGGCTGGTAGAAACTTTGTTGGTTTATTGCCTTTCTAGGCTGCTTTCTTATTTTACAGAATGTAGTCTAACTGATGTTATCCCAGCGTAACGTCAGGATTGTATTTCCAAGCAGCTGTCTCTGCCCACAGTGCTAGGTCCTGGGACAGGAGCAGGAAAAGTGGAGTAGTACTTAAAGAATGAGAGAAAAAATCAGAACACCTTCATCTTATTCTCATTTTATTACAGACATGTGACTGAAACACTGATCTGACTGCTTCTAACGTCACTTTCTCTTGACGACAAGGTTGAGATGGTGGGCAAGAAATATACTAGGAATCATAATAAAAATTCTTATTGCTGGGGTTTGTGGTGTGTGTATGAAAGGTGTTGCATCCTTTTTCAGAGAACAATAAGCCCCCAAAGGCAGATGCTGGTCCAGATAAAGAATTAACTCTTCCTGTGGACAGCACCACTCTAGATGGCAGCAAGAGCTCAGATGACCAGAAGATAGTCTCTTTTCTTTGGGAAAAAACCCGGTGGGTATCATCTTCCAGATTGTTCTTATGCATGGAGCCGGGGCTTTAAAACAAGACACCTCCTACTAGTGTTAAATCCTGGTCACGCTGGCCCTGACAAGCTTTGCCAGTGACTAGAATGATGTGTATGTTATCTTTAATTATAGTTGTGTTCGAGCATTATAAGTAGCTTTGCCTTTGTCTCTAGGCCTGACGAAGCATGGTTGTGGTTTATAAAGGAGACCAACCATGTTTGATTCACAGCAGTGTAATGTGGCCTTGGTCTACGAAGAGACTGACTCTTGTAATGCAGCAACATTCTAAGTTGATGCTTTTGCACATGTTTGAGTGAGGCAGTGGTGTTCTCATTGTCACGCTTCCTTTCAGACTCTAAATACACTGAAGTGCTTTAGGGAATTCAGGAAGAAGTCTGAGCAACTTGCAGTAGCTTTTTCTGTTTGCCAGTGCAAAGCGTGTGCAAAGCTCTTAGAAATGAACTATTTCTGCTCTATACCTTTTCTTCAAAAAAAATGGCTTATTGTGCAATTCACTAGCCAATTTTGCTGAAAGTACCACTTCTTAAACCCTACTTAAATGCTGGTATCATTGTTCTCTTGGTTTAAAAATAACCAAAACACTAAACCACCAGAAATTATGCTTTTGTTCTGAATGCTGCACTTATTCTTTAGATTACCTTGCTGTAACTGGAGGAAATAACTTTGCTTTTTGTCATGGACTTTGTATTTCCAGGCAACTGTCTGTTTGCATCCCCATAAACTCTGCTTGAGCTCAGGCTTCCTGTTTGCTGTGAGCTCTTGTGGTCTGTGCAAAGTTTAAACTGATCCTCTTGTGCTTTGGTTAGGGGTCCAGATGGTGTCAAGCTGGAGAATGCCAACAGCAGCATTGCCACTGTAACAGGCCTTCAGGTTGGGACATATGAGTTTACTCTAACAGTTAAAGATGAGCGGAACTTGCAGAGCCAAAGCTCTGTCAACGTCATTGTCAAAGAAGGTATGTCCAGCCATGAGCTGCCCGAGACACAGGTTATCTCTGAGCAGTTCAGAGGCACAATGAGACTAAGGAATGGGTGGAAAATAATGTGGAGAGCACTGAAATGGCCTTCTTTAGTCAGGGGTTTACCCTTTTCTGGAGGGACAGTATCTTCAGCTGAATCCTGCAGTTTGTAATGTCCCTTCTCTTCTCCCAGGGTTCGACAGGATTGCTGGGGTAGAGTGAAGGTCTAATGCAGTAGTTTTTGATTAGAAGTTACCAGATTTTTCCTCCAACTGCTTTCTTTCTGTTTGCTTAGAGATAAACAAACCACCAGTTGCAAAGATTGCTGGTAATGTTGTCATCACCTTGCCCACCAATACAGCTGAGTTGGATGGATCAAAGTCCTCTGATGATAAGGGAATTGTCAGCTACTTGTGGACCCGGGATGAGGGGAGCCCTGCAGCTGGGGTGAGGTTTCTTTTTGAAATGGCAGTCTGGTGCATCACAAATTCAGCGAAAGGAGCACTGACAGCTCCTGAGGAACTGTGTAGCTCATTGTTGCACGTGTTACCCTGTAGTGATATCCCCAGGTGTGATGAGATATCATGCTAGTTTGATCCTTTGTTTCCAGCTACTTACTTTGCTTTGCCTTTCAGGAAGTCTTAAATAATTCAGACCATCACCCTGTCCTCCTCCTGTCCAATCTGGTAGAAGGGACCTACACATTCCACCTCAGAGTAACAGATGCCAAAGGAGAGAGTGATGTGGAAAGGACCACAGTGGAAGTCAAACCTGGTGAGTCTGGGTTTTGTGCTATAGCACGATTGCCTGCAGTGAACTAGCCAGCCCTCTGCTTGTCATTCTTTTGCGTTCAAAGCAGAAGCATTCTGGAAAGACACTAGAAACCTGACTTGTCCTCAGACTGTTAAATAGAAGTTCTAAGGATCTGTATTATCTGCATTTTCACTAGATCCTAGGAAAAACAACCTCGTGGAGATAATTCTGGATGTTAATGTCAGCCAGCTGACCGAGAGGCAGAAGGGGATGTTCATCCGACAAATAGGCGTTCTGCTGGGGGTCCTCGACTCGGACATCACTGTGCAAAAGATCCAGCCATACACTGAGCAGAGGTAGGGTTCATCTGGGTCTGTACCTGGAGAGGGATTGCTTTTCTCTTGGAAAATAGACTGGACAATTGGAATGTGTGGAGATGTTGCTTAACATGTGACATTCCTACTTGCTCGGGCCAGAGAAGGTGTGTTGCCAAGCAGGTCTCTGGTATCTTTCCCATCTGGAGACAGTGCATTGTCCTTAAAAACTGTTTGCTGTTGCTAATGTCTTTGCCCCCCAGATGTGTACTTTAAGAACTAATTACGTTAAGAACTAATCTTACCTGGTTTTGAAAATTGCAAAGACTGTCTGAAGAGTGTTTCTACCTCTGCACAAATGGCTGCTTTGGGAAATTCACTGTTCTGCATAAAACTTCAGCTACTGGTACTACAGCATTGTCACAACAACAGCTACACTTAGCTCCATGGTAACAGTGGTCCATCATTACCGTAGGGGTGTTTGAGGATGCCTGAACATGCACGTGAGTGGCATGGCAACAGCTTATCAAGGGCAGAGTGATAATCTGTTGAAATAAATGCAACATTGCACTTAATTTTTACTAGAATTTGAGTAGTTTTAAGGTAGATAAAGCACTGAAAAGGATTTAAGGGACATGCTTTAAAGTCATGCAGCAAGTCAGCAGTAAATCTGCAGTTGTACTTTACACTTTCCTGAGTTCAGTAACGTATCGATTCCTTCGTGTCCACATTGCCTGCTGTAGCAGTAAAATCAGAATTCATTATCCGTGCAAACCTAAAGAGCTCAGAAGAGAAGAGCCAGCACTTTCTGTTGGAATATTACCTTTCTGTCTCTGCCATGACCAGGCCAGTTGCCACTGTGCTTCACTGAGAAAGGCAAGTAAGGGATCCTTGTAATTAGCACTTCATCGGTTTCTGTGTTTATTAAGTAAATAAGAGAGGGAAGTGTTACAAAAGCGCAGTTCATTTTCTGACAGATGGCTTGAAGATCCCAGTTTTGCCTCAACTATCAAAGTAACTTGTACTGTTTAAAAAAGATCTTTTTCTCCCAGCTGCTGGATTTTTTTTCACATACTCTGAGGGCTTTGCTAACACGCTGTTGACTCATAGGCTCACTGGTAATAATAAATCTGAAGTATCCTTTAGTGAATCTGAAGGATACGCAGGGCTCTACAAGGCGAGCAAGCCTAGGGGAGCAAGTTCTTCTGTCATAAAGTTAATGCAATGAAAGATGCAGAATACAATATCCTCTACATCTGTGCTTTTTTTCTGGCTAGAATGCGTTGTGCATTTAAATTGAGCTTTGCAAAAGACTAAACCTTCACTGTCTTCTCAGATGCTGGAGCTCTGTGCTGAGCAGTTAAATGAGCCTCCAAGTTCCGTGTGTACTAAATCTAAGGATCCCACAGCGAGGGAGGGAGTTTATGAAAATGGCAGGACCTTAAAGTTTGGAGATTTGCATGTTTAGCACGAGCATGCAAAGATGTGCTTGATTAGCAAACTCGAGAACAGTCTGGCCCTAGCTTTGAGAATATGAATGGCTAAGATGTCCCAAAGGGTACTGTGTGACCAGCTCTACCATCTTTGCTTTCAAGCTGGAGCCAAAAGTCTAGCGTTCAGAATATTTGGGATTCTGATTAAGTCCCTCTAATGTCAGACTGGGGAGGATGGCTCTGTCGCTGATGTTCGAAGAAGCAGCAGGTAATCATTTTTGTCTGATTCCAGCACGAAGATGGTGTTTTTTGTGCAGAACCAGCCTCCCCATCAGATATTCAAAGGACGAGAGGTAGCCTGGACATTAAAAAATGAACTAAGGAAACAACAGTCAGATTTCCTCATCTTCAGAGCACTGGAAATTAACACAGTCAGTAAGTAAGAGTCTGTTAGACTACATGTTAATCAGTTATTTATGCATTGACTCTGTCTACTCACTGTTTATGTAAATGGTTACTTGTAGTGTTACTAGGAAGATAAGAATTCACAAAATCGAAAGCAGATTGATCCTTATAAAACTAAAATAGTGTGTTAATGGAGTACAGCCAACAAAATGAGTGTCATACTGAAAACAATAGAACTGCAGATCTTGGTAGCTGTGAACATACTCATTTCCTCTGCAGCACATACATCAGTCTGGAGGAAATGTTTCCCTTCCATCATTTTGTTACAGCTTTACATTGGCACTGTTTCTCTTTCATGAGTTCCATCCTGTGAAGATCATTTGCTGATCAGTTAGATATTTTAAACTAGAATAATGTAATTACTTTCATGACTTCAACATTTCCATAACAAATACACAAATTCCATAACTTCTATGTCAAATTCCTGATTTAGTAGGCAAAGTTTTCTTAACATATTATGTGTGTTACGTTGTTAGTGAAGTGGGACCATTCTAGTTTGGGATGAGGCCTGCAAGCTTATGTTTGTTACTGCTTGTGATTACCTCTAAGCTATGAATCTAGTCTATGAGTGACTAGATTCAAGTAGTAGCCTGTGGAAATTGTCCTTATTGAACTATAATGTCCTGGTTTTGCCTCACGTATCAAGCCATTTAGTTCACCTTGCTGGTTTTGGTCTCTAGCATGTCAGCTGAACTGCTCTGAGCATGGTCGCTGTGACTCCTTCACCAAGCGTTGCATCTGTGACCCTTTCTGGATGGAGAACTTCATCAGGGTGCAGATAGGAGATGGAGAAAGCAACTGTGGTATGTGTAACCTCTCTGGGATTGTTCACCTTTGGAAAGCAAACAGTGTTTGAAAGCCAGGGTGGGCAGAGCAGCAGGTACCTTTCTGCTGGTATTCCTGACGCGGTGCTCACCACTGCCGCAGTCTCACTTCACATGCCTTCTAGGCAGGGGCTAGGGAAGGAACTCCTCTTCAGACCCTCTCAGTGAACACTCACTAAGAGCTGAGTCCATTCTTCATGTATAAATCACCCCTTATTTCCGTCCTGCCCCTACAGAGGCTTTCCTGCCAAAGGAAAGCAAATAATTAACACACATTGCCCTTGTGCAGTGAGTCTGCACGCTGGGTCTGAAGCCTCTGGCTTCCGTAGGTGAGTTAGTGGTGCTGCCAGTGATGAGTGGTAGCCTCTTAATTCTGCAGAGGGTCAGGCCTTTCTTTTTTTTTCCCAAGAACAGTCATCTAAAGTGCACACTATCAACTGTATGAGGTGCCAAACTGTCTTTATCCCTCTGGGGTGCTTTGCTTTCAGAGTGGAGTGTGCTGTATGTGATCATTGCGTTTTTCGTCATTGTGGTTGCCTTTGGAATCTTATCCTGGATGGTGATCTGCTGTTGCAAAAGGTAGGACTGAGGCCATAACCCCTCCACTGTGTCAGTGAGTGCTTTAAGGAGCTGCATTAGGTGAAAGATGCAAACCCATTGTCCCAGCAGGTCATCTGCTTAGCCCTGGGGTGCTAGTTTTTGTCACTTAGTGTTTCAGTTGAAACGTGGAAGTCCTAGAACTCTGGCTTCAGTTAGGAAGCAAGATTTGGATTAACCTAAAAAAGTGCAACTAAGACAATGCTTTTCATGTTTTATTTTCTGATGTGAATGTAATCTGAAATAAGCTTTGGAGATCAGAGTTGGCTTTTATTCTGCCTTTTTTAGAAATGGACTGCCTCTTAATTCCTTTTCTTCCCCTTTAGACGAAAAGGAAAAGCCAAAAGAAAAAGCAAATACAAGATTTTGGATGCAACGGATCAAGAAAGTCTGGAATTAAAACCAAATCCCAAAGCAGGTAAAATATGAGAGGGAAGAGCTCGGTGTTTCCAGAATGCTGACTAAGAACACTCTTCCTCAGTGGATGTAAAATCACAGAGTGAAACAAACATGGTGCTAGGCACTGACAGATGAGTCTCAGAAGATCTAAGAGCTTGTTTCAGATCTGTACACAGTCAAGTTATCCCTCTGGTTTAGAAATTGGAGCTGGAACTGTCCTGGTCGTGGTGTCTCTGTATCCCAGAAGCAGTGAGTGGATGTGTGTAAGCTGTGCGGACCAGCCTGACCCCGGCAGCCCAAACCTGGATCTTGACCATGACTTCTCTTGCTCTAAAGTTTTCCACTGGGTTCTGGTAGTTTGAAATGTGTGTTTCAAATAAGAGCGTGTGTTCCGGTTTTGTTTAGAGGAGGGGTTAACTGTGCATGGGAAATAGTCCCTGATCCTTGCTGGCTAGTGAAAAATAACTGCTCCTCCTAGTATCATCCCATTTAATGGTGTTCCAGCAAAGTGAGCAGAACCCAGCAGCAGCACTGGAGGGCATTGCAGCGACCAGAGCCGATCAGACTCTTCCCGTGAGAACCAGGCTGTCCCAACTGCATAAATACAGATACTCTTAAAGAGAACCTGGGTGGTTTCCTCCCTCAGCACCCAACTCTGCTTTAATCTGAGCATCTGTCACCTTGCACACAAGAGCCCCACTGTTAAATAAAGGGCTCATTCCACAGGCTGGAGCAAATGTGCCTCAGCCATTTGCTCTCTGGTAACTGAACTGATCTTGCTGCCTCTGAGGCTGGCTGCTGACTAGAGTCTTTTTGCTTGCTAGGTATGTCCAGCGAGCATTCTGCTAACAGAGGAAATGTTGCATTTCTCCATTAAGGAAAAGTTCAATTTAAGTATTTCCTCTGCTGACATCAGTAAATATCTCTCCTGTCCTTGTGCATTAATCTAAATTCATCCCACTGATTTGTCTCTCTTCCTTTTCAGGCAAGAGAAGCAGAGATGGGAGTAGGGAGGGTAGTAAGAATGCAGTGATCTTCTCTCACATACCTGCATATTCTCTTTACTACAGCCTTTAGCACTCAGATTGCTTTCTAGGCAGTTCCCTGAGCAAGGCCAGGGAGACAAGCTCCACTTTATTCGCAGCCCCTTCTGATAATGTCATTTTTTTTCCTGCCTGTTTGTTGTGCTTTGCAGTATCTTGGAGTGCCATGATCCCTGTCATGCCAAGGTATCTGAAACAGGGTCACTTTGGCTTCAGCCACACAGGAAAGTCTGATTAGGCCACTCCTTTGACATGATAGGAAAAGCGTCTTAAAGAGGGAATGGAGTAAGGTGAGGTTGTTGACCAGTATTAAAAACATTTCTGACCTGGGAATCTCTCTCCTTCAAAGGTGGCAGACAAAAAGCCCAGGTCCTCAACACGAGCCTGATGCACTCGGAGTCTGAACTGGACAGCGATGAAGCCATCTTCACGTGGCCTGACCATGAGAAAGGGAAACTGCTGCGTAGCCAGAATGGCTCCTTGCGCAATGGACAAGTGATGCTCAAACCCAAGAACCAGAGGGAGGAAATCCTATAGCTCCCCTCAGGCGGCCTTTTGCTGGAGCTCAGTGGGAAAGGCCACTCCCGTCCCTATCCTACAAGGGCCTTTGGAGGCCAGTTTGATTAGGACAATGCTGCTAACTCGTTTCACAGAAAATACCTTTGTTTTTGTGGGTTTCTTTTCAGTTAAAACTGGTTGTACTTGAATTTGAACTTCAAGGGAAATCAAAGGGAGAAGGCAACTGTGAACCCCAGGTGAGGCATCAGGAAAGGACAGAGCTGGTATCTGGAGAGTGGCAGGACAGAACCACTTGAAGCAACTGTGAATGTGCAGGACCTTCCTAGCTGTGCAGACCAGCCTGCACAGCTGGGACTCAAGACTGCAGTCCTCAGACTGCAGTGGAGGAAACACCCATGGACTTCCAGCTCACTTTCCTTGGGAGCTCCTCAGAGAAGGAAGGTCAAGGCTGTGCTTTGAGCTGTGCTCTGAGCTCTCCCTTTATGCTCCAGTGGCTTTCCAGGGGCTACTTGCGCTGTCGAACAGCTTTCTTCCCTTTTACTCCCACCTTCCCTAATGGTTTAAGCACTATTTTAATTTAGACTTGTCCTTTCACATGCACTTGGCTGCTTTTGGAGTGTAGAGGAGGGGGAATCTAAACACTATGGTCACACTCCATCGGCTTGCAGGTAGGAGAGAGTTTTGTAGCTGTTCTAAATGACTCACTCGCTGGGAGTGTTGGTGACATGGTGCCTGTTCAAGTGTGAAAAGCTGACCTGTCTGTGGTAATTGGCTGGGCTAGGAGCCCCCCTCCTGCAGCAAGCTCTCCTCCTGGGTACCAGAGCCTGGGTACCCACCTTTGGTACCTGTGTCTAATGTCTGGCTTAATTCCAAAGCTGTGAGATGTTGTTCCATGGCCCCAGCAGCTTCTGTTGGTCGCCAAGCCATCCGTGAGTCTAGACATGAACCATATCTCAGTCATGAAATGCTGTATTCCAGGGGGTTGGGTTTAGGGGTTTTTTCTTCACATTTGCACAACCCAGGCTAACGGGGGTTGATCTCTTCAGTTCCCAGCAGCTGGCTGCTCCCTCTGGCCCGCGGCAGCAGCCTCATGTTATGGTCGAAGAGCCCTTTGTGCTCCTAACAACAAGTTGGTGGAAAAGGGAACTCGGTGCCCGAGGGAATCACATGGTGAGTGCCAGCACCAAGGGGCCATGTCTCTGCTGCCTGGGCTCTGGGAGGCAGGTGTGTGACCATCCATTCCCACACCTGGCTCCTTTATCTCACTGTGCTGCTGTTGTGGGTTGCAGAAATCAGCCTCTTGCTGGCATGAAGGATGCCACTACTCCTCTGTGGATGGGTGGGCAGTTTATTGCCTTTTCTTTGTGTTTCATTTTAAAACTGGAAACTTGTTTCATTGGCTTTTTTTTTTTTTTTTTTTTGAGCTATGAAAGCCGAAAGGCTCCAAGTTCCTCAGTTGTATTTATATTGCTGCACTACTGACTTGTGTTGAGCTAGATGAAGATTAAACACTATCGAATGAGAGGGAATGTTCCCTCGGTGAATGTAGTCGTGGCTGCTGCTGCGTTTGTTTCTCTGGGCAGTCGGTTGTTTTCCTCAGGCACCAGCACTGGAGCCTGCAGCTCTCCCGAGGACTGAGGCTGCGGAATTGCCTCTCTCGTCACGGCGGGGGCCACCCTCAGCCTTGTCTACTGCTCCAAGCCAGGCTTCCCCTTCCCAGGCAGCTCCTGCACCCCCTTTCCCAGTGGTTCCTTCCCACTGGGACCACACAGGGGATGGCTGACGCCAGGATGCTCCCCATGGAAAGAGGCACAGCCCAGTGCTGGCTCTGACGAGCTCTTTGATTACTGCTTAACTCTTGGGTGACACCATCCCCTGATGGGTGTCTCTTCATTTGGATGTCAGATGAACAAACTACGGCAAAATGAGGGTTTGGAAGCTGCAGGGATTGAGCAGATGTGGCCCTGGGGCTGCCTGGGAGTGGTTTGGGCTGTTGGGGCTGTTGGGCTCTTGCTGATTCCAGTCCCTGGGGCTTGTGCTTTTGAGCCTTTTGCTCCTGCCCATGCTGGGGAGGTCCCTGTGCCGTAGATGAGGGCTGGGTGCTCTGGTTCAGCCATGGATGGTGATTGCTGCAGGGAGCAGTCTCTCACAGGAGTGGCAGGGTGTGCTTCCAGCTTCTTGTTAAGGAAGAGGGAATTAAAATCTCTTACCACCAACGCTGTTGTTTAGCTGAGGTTATTTGCTTCTTCCTTCCATTTCACTGTGGGTAACAACCGTCCGGGTTGGGGTGTTTTAGCTGGCAGCGCTGCATATGAAGGCTGGATTTTGGTAGGGGGCTGTGGCATTCCCTCTGCACCAAGCGGCTTGGTTAGGACTCAGTGAGGATGACAGGATGACTTCCTCACTCGTTAGTCATTTGTCATCACCCAGTGCAGGACTGTGACAGGGCAGAGCGCAAGACTTCGGGCTCCCATTAGTATTCCCTGGCTGTGCAGTGCTCTTCCTCATTCCACGTCTTAACCCTTGGTGCTGCTGAGCACCGAGGGCTGCACCAAACAGGGAATACTCCAGTGACTGCACCCTTGCCTATGGGAGCATGAGGACGGGGGAAGCTGCTGGAGGCAAGGGGGTGCTCCCAGGCTGACGGCAGCAACTTCTGGTCCAATGTAGGAGCCCCTTGACCCAGGGGATGGAGCAGACTGTCTGTTTAGTGCACCGTTAACACAGACCTCTCCCAAGGTGTGCCCACATACGCCTTGCTTTGGAATCCCTTGCCACCCTCTCCTCCTCCCTGTGGCATCACTGATACTGCTGCTGGTTCGTTACCCGAGTGCCATGAGCGGGGCCGACCTTGCTGGGGATGGTTTCTGCATTGCTATGCACGATGATTTCACAATTAGAGACGCTGGCTACAAGTTACCCATGTGTGGAAGGAAGTTAAAAGCTGAGACATCAGTGAGATGAGCCATCGGCTTCACTTGGTTTTGTTTTCTTCTTCAACATAACCGGCTGAGGATGGTTGAGGTGAATGTTGCATTCTAGTTTTTACATAGTTTTGCTTTAAAATGTTTTCTCATTCCGCTGTGTAGGCAGCTGCCCAACCTGTCTGACCTTTGCTTTAGCAGTGTTTGTTGATTGCAGCGTTGCTTGGCTCGGGACTAAAAGTCGTTCTTTTTAAACAAAATGTTTCTTGCAAATAAACAGGGCAGACGTTTTGCTGCTGCTCAGCTTCGCTGCTTTCTCCAGTTCCAGCTGTGGGACGGCTCCTGCCAAGACCCCTGTGCTCTGTGGGTAAGAGCTGGAGGATCCCCCTCGTTCGCAGGGTCCCAGCACGTGCTCATGGACAAGGCTTTGCCTTTGCTCCAGCTCCGGAGCTCGATGGGGCTCCGGGACCAGCGTGGCAAATGGGGCTGCCAAGAGCTGCCCTGACACAGAGCCAAGCGTGTGGCAGCCCCGACGTGCCGAAGGTTGTGCTCAGCGCAGGGAGCAGGAGATGCCAAGGTGCGTGCTACAGCCCCGGTGCTTGTGTTCTGGCCCCTGCTTTGTTTGCCTGCCCCTGCTTTAGCACAACCATAATTAGCTTCTGCTACTTGAAGTCACCTTTCAGCCCAAGGGCTCTTGCCCCTGGTGTCCTGCTGAGCGGGTACGGAGCCCCCTGACCCGCCGTGGGCTGTTTCCTGACACCAAGGCAGGGTCTGACTGGATTTCACTGGAAAACAGACCAGCAGCAGCATCAGGGCTCAAGCTGCACCCACACCTGGGTAACTGCACCTCCTAATGCAGCAAAGGAGCATTTATTTGCTGTCCTTGAGGGAGATGAAGGCGGCTGCCCAGCTGTCACTGTGCCTGGCTGCTGTAAGGAACTCGCTGTAGCACCACGGCAGCCAGAAGGGACCTGATGGCACCGTGGGACATGGATATTTCAGAGGGAGGAGGAGACTCACCTTCAGAGCTGCCCTTCTGGCCACTGCGCATCTCACGTGGTCCTCGGGTTGTGCTGGAGCCCTGGGAGTTCACGCTGCTCAATGTCACCTGAGGATGTGAGAAGCCAAATCTGCTGGGCTCCCCATCCTGCCCCCAGCAGCCACCTTCAGATTAAAGCCACCCCAAACCTCCCTGGGCTTCCAACAGCTCCTGCTGGATTGGGGTAGGTGTAGCTTGCACCAGCCCCAGGGCAGCACAGGGAGAGAGGGTTTCTTGCTTCCCCAAGTGCAAAAAAGTGCTCCTGCCTTCAGCAGTGTCACCTCCCCAAGGGGGGGTCTGGGTCTGGGCTGGAGGCTCAGAGCACCCCCAGGCTCCTCCTTGTTTGAGCCTCTCGGGCTGAGAAAAAGGTGTAGTTGCAGGAGTTTCACAGCTCAAGAAGCTGGTGCCCGTGGCCCAGGTGTTTGGTGCTCAGCAGCCCAGGGAAGCCTCCAGGAAGGGGGCACATGGATGCGGCCACTGCGGTGCTGAGTACAAGACCAGGGCGCCTGTCGGGCCGTGACTGAGCTGGGGAGCTCGGTGTAGCTGCACATACAACCTCTGCTTGTCCCTCCCTGAGCAGCACCCGTGGCCCAGGGGGGTTAAAAGAGAAAAGGGCTCTTTGTGGAGCTTGGGGTGGGGTGGGTGTTCCCCACACACATTCTCACCCTTCTGCTTGTGCTGTCCTTGCTCCTCGTGTGGATTTGGCGCC
>NW_009935344.1:581-14441 GCF_000696875.1 Nestor notabilis | reverse complement strand
GGGGGGGGCTTCCCGGAGCTCCGCGCTGCTGCTCTGGTTCGCAACGTGCAGTGCTCGGAGTCGGGATGTCGCCCATCTCTGCAAGGGCAGAGCTGGTTCTGACAATGAGCCCCAAAGCGCTGTCCCAACACTTCACCCCTTCTCCATTTTCCCATTTCCTAACTGTAGACATTCAGTGTTTTAAGGCTGCAGAGAAGAGAGGATGAGCCTTTCCCTACACTGCTGGTCTGTGCCTACTCGTTCTGCACTGAGCCCGTGGAGTCTGCTTGAAGCACAGCTTATCATCTGAGAGATACGCAGGCTCTTCATTTGAATACTTCAGGAGTTGGAGAATTCACTGCATTCCTTGGTAAATTGTTCCTATGGTTAATTATCTTCACTGTTAAAAAAATTTCCACCTTGTTTCTAGTCTGAATTTGCCTGGCTTCAGCTTCCAAGCACTGGATCTCATTATGCTCTTTGCTATTAGATTAAAGAGCTGTCTGCTGTCAGAAACCATCTCCTGCGCAGGCTGCAATCAAGCCACCCTTACTCTCCTCGTGGAGACCTTTCATGCAGAACGTTTCTGATATCATCCTTCATCTGTTCCAAATCTTTCATCTTCTTTGGATCTCCCTCCCAAACCTTTTCTGTTTTGTCAACAGAGGGTTTGGAGTGTGGACACGAGAGCTGCATGTGCACAGGAGGGCAGTGAGCTCTGTGATACCTGGCTCCCCCTGCCCAAGCACTGCAGACCAGGCCACCACACAGCCAGCTTGTCTCCCATGGTGTCTGGCCATGACCCCTGGGCTCCTTAGGAGCCTCCTTCCCCCCGCATGGGAGAATGGATAATGCCGTGTCTCCCAGAGGAATAGCCAGAGGCATTTGGTGAAAACCCTTCAAAAATAGCAGTCTGTTGGGCTACACACTTCCACCAACCAAAGCTGATGCCAAGTTGTTTGACAAGACAACTTGCACTGAAGTGTTTGGCTTGGCGTTGCCTCTGCACCAGCTGTCCGCTCCTCCTTGGCTGATTCTCCATGATCCAACCCCAGACTGCAGGAGGCCTTTGGAGCTGCCAAGCTGGCAGAGTCTTCCTCGTTTTTGCTGAATCCCCGGTCAACACTTGCAAAGGTCCTGGTATGAACTGTTCGGTGCAGTTAATCTTTTTCAGGAGCCGTGAGGCTTCCCGAGCTATGGATGGGGCAGGCAGCATGGTTTCCTCCAAAGTGCTGAATCAAACCATGCATGTGCTTCAGCACATCAAGATGGTTAATTCTGCTACCCCTGGTTGGAGCATCATTGAGCTGTCAGATGTCCCCAGCCCTACTCACCACACATTTTACTCTCCTTCCCAAGTGCCTGTGTTTCCCAACAGCTTTCCTAGTCTTACTTGTATGCTGCTACTTGCAGCTTCAGTAGAATCACACTGTGTAGGTACATCATTGTTTGTACACTGACTGGCCACACAGAACATATGCTTTTTTGCCGAATCCCTTTCCCCATTTAAGCAGGACAGGCTTCCAAGCATGGCAGTGACAGCACAGAGCTCAAGGTGAGCAGGAGGAAGGCAGCAGCCCATCTTCCAGCACAAAACGTGCAGCTGCGTGGCTGTGACAGCCCTCAACCAGGAGGACACGCAGCGAATCTGGCTGTCACTGAGCAGGACCACTCTTCACATGGGGAGCAGGGCGGTCTGCGCCATCAGCACTCCTGCAGAAATTACTATTGCAAGTGAAACATACCCTGTGCTGCCCAGGGTGCAAGGTGCTGCCCACCCACATCTGTTCTCCTCAAGCTCAGCTCCATTGGAGTGACATTTGGGCTGGATGGTGCCAGTCCTGCAGCCCCATCACCCCAGCATCGTGATTCGGGGTCTGCACATCTCTCTGACTGCCTTGCCAAGCGTTCAAGCCAGATCAGACATTTAACTCCTCCGCCCTGGACCACTTCCCGGGGCTCCCCCTCCAGCCCTGCCTCTTGGGGACAACCCTCTGCTCTTCAGGGGATAACTGCCCAGAAAGACCTTCGTGGCTTGTTCAGTTTGCTCCCTGCAGCTGCAATATGCATTGTCTGGCAGGAGGGATGCGTATTTCCCTACTGCTAATTACAGTGAGCACAGAGCATACTTTAGTAGGTGCTCTCCACGTCTTTTGACATGTATGGGTACCCCCTGTCTTGCTGTCTGAGGGTGTCCTGCCCATGGCTGTGTCCATCCCATGGCCGTCTCTGCATGCTGATAGCCGGAAACAGTAGCAAGCACGCATCAGACCCTTTCCAGTCCTCCTGCCTCCACACCGGCAGAGCTGGGACAAGAGGTTGTGGGTTCAGTTTCCATTTGGCTGGTTTTGTAGCATAGGAATGCCTCCCTTCCCTAGACAGGTCCTGTGCAGCTTCACTGTAACCTGATGTGAGTTACCCCTGGTAAGGATGGGATTGGGCTGGAGTCACATCCTGCACTGAGCACCTTCTATTTATTCAATACCTAAAGAAATGCATCCTTTAGCAGCATCGTCAAGGAAAGACAGCAGAAAAGAGTGAGGACAACTGCTCCTATGAGGGCAAGTCGTGTTTAACCACAGTGCTGGTCCCAAGCCCTGGGTCAGCACAACTCAGCAGTGAAGCCATGATGCTCCAGCCTTGCGCATGGGGAAGCTGCTCTGCTGTCCCAGCCAGGAACCGAGCTGCATTCAACCCCCAGCTCCCTGCTGCTTCGCCCACTCTGCCTGCCTCTGGTTGTCACAGAAGACAGACCCACTGCCAAACTTGTCCCCCCCTGCACCCTCACCATGACACCGGGCAGCCCCTGTGCTGCACCAGCAGCGAGCAGAGCAGCACCCACCAGCCACAGCCTGGGGTCTGCCAGCATGAAATCACACAAGGGCAGTTTCTGCCTACCATGAGAAGGACTGTCTCAGCAGTTAAACACATCAGCTTCCAAAGACACCGGTCATTATCACAGCCCGGGCTCATCTACTGCTCCTGGTCTGCTCTGTCTCTTTCATGATAGTGTCAAACCACAGCCCCGGAGGGAACCCCTGAGCCAGAAGTCTGGCTGTGAATTAAGGACCACAAAAAGCACAGCAGCCCCTGTACACTCTGTCCAGATCCTGTGTCCCTGATGTGCAGAGGACTCCTCAGGCACATGGGCAGGGACCAGCCGCGCTCCCGAGGACCACGCTGCCGGTCACAATGCCGGGCAGTGATCCCTCTGTGATTAAACACCTACACTGTTACTGTGCCACGACCTGCGGGGATTAAGTTCCTCTTCTGATATGAGAGGAAAAAGGATTGTAAATGACAAGCAAGAGTTCATGGCAAAGCAGAGATTGGTGCTGGGAGATGCGAGCAAAGGTCTGTCTCACCCACTGCTGCGCCTCTGACAGCGGTAGAGAAGCACCATAAGAACAAGGCAGGTATTTCCCTAGGGCATTTCTCCCACTTTATGATTTTCGGGGACGTTTACCCTCATTTTAGGGAATTGCTGCAAGAGAAGTTACGTTCAAACTATTGTGCTTCACAGCCCTTTTGGAGAACATCCCTGAGAGCAAGCACTGATGCTAACTGCACCTTTTGCCTTCCAGGGCTGCCTGTGCAGGTGAGGTCCCCACTGGTCAGTGACTGCATCCTGCATTCACCCCATGCAACCAAGCCCTCTGCATCCCACCGCAAATCACCACCAAGACACTCAGCTGTGTGCAGCCAGCGAGCCGAAAACGCTGTCAGCATGGCAAGCATCTCCCTAGCGAAGGCAAGAAGACATGCAACTTACTGTCCAGGTGGCCGACTTGGCGGTGCTGGATTGCTGGAAGGTCACCTCAAAGTGGTGGGGACCAGGGTAGTCAGTGTTGGAGGGGATGACGGGAGCTGGGGACATAGCGTCGAAGGTAGAGCTGGGCTGCGAGTAGGGCGAATGCGTTGGGACATTGGAGGTGTGCTCGGAGCTGTAGGGGCTGGTGGAGGCTGCTCTGCTGCCGATGCTCTGATCCATGCTGTTGTTCAGCAAATTGAACTGGGACTGGAGGAAGGGAAAAGGGGAGGAGGGAAAAAAGAAAACACCAGCCAGTTTGAGACATGGAACCTCAGCGCGGTGCTGCGCTCCGGGTGTCCTGTTACAGCCTCCTTAAAGGGGCAGCGCGGGAGCCCGGCGCAGCACCGCTCCGGGTCGCCCGGGGCTTTGGACAGGTCACCACTTGTGCGAGGGATGACCTCGATATGCTCAAACCATCCCCTTCCACCCGCTCCATCCTCACGGGAGGCAGCGGGGCGCTGACATTCCCGGCCTTTGGCATGGGTTTTGCCATCGGGACCGGGCAGGGATGCTGTGGGAGATGTCCCGCTGCTGCGGGATGGAAGCGATAGTTCCATCCTGTGTCCTGCACACAGGATGGGTGCTGACATCCCAGCAGTGAGGATCCGTGAGGTGACCACCCGCCCTGGATGAGGCATCGTTCCCACTGCAACCGACCGAGGCGGGAGCTGCCTCCATCCGCCTCCCATGTGCGTTCATTCCTGTGTCGCGAGTGTGCCCGCACAGGGCACCTCTGGAAGCGTTTCTCTCCAAAGAGCCGGCTCTGAATGGTGGTTTGGGTGATTCGCTCCCCACATGGGATGTTTGCTGTCAGCAGCTTCCACCCAGGCAGCTCTAATTTGGGGAAAACCTCAAACCTACAAAGCGCGTAGCTGCGATGCAGAAAGGTCACACAGCAAACGTGCCTATTTGTGCACGTTCTGGCTCTTATTCCAGACCTGCTCGGCCAAATCCTGACTTTCTGCTATTTATTTTTCTTATTCCTCTTCTGAACAATCACTGTCAGACACTTCCAGTAAACTGGCAGCAATTTCACCTGCAGGCAGAGCCTAAGCTAAGGTGCTTTCTCAAAAGCTGCATGGCCCAAGCAGCCTTAATCAGACTAAAAAAATCACTTTTTTTCTGTAGGAGAGAAATAAATTAATATAAAAAATAGAAATCCCAAAAGTAACTGTTTCTCAAAGCAATAGGGATGGTTTTTGCCCTGAAATCTGCAGCTCAGTGTTGCTCCTGCTGCATTTCCAAGCAGTTCCTAGCAGCCTGGACTCTGTTAATGAGCATGTGCAGTGGCCACTGCACTGGTCCTTGTCATTCCCGCTCCCTGCAGCACCCAGCACTGGCAGCTCTGGGATCCAAGCGCTCTGGGAGGTGGTTTGGAGCCGGCCATCCCACTCTGCCACCTGCCTTCCCCTCCAAAGGGCTCACAGCTCAGGAATCAAGAGACGTGTTTTAACTTGGGATCCCAACCTCACCCAAACGTCTACGACGTCTAATGGTTTAAAGGCAATCAGCCTTCTCCAGGGAAGTTCTCCTGTTGTCTGCATCTCTCACAAGGTCGTTGGAGCCTGTGACTAACTGGAGGAATGCTGAACAAGATCCGGCTTGCTCTTACACATATACAGCCATCTTCTCCCCTAAAATATGTGCGTAAACCCCACTATTCCTTCTCGCCACCCTATAAATAGCCCAGCTGAAGACAAGCCACCCCCATCCAAACTATCCACAATCCCAGGTGAGAAACTTTGGCAAAACGGGTGTTTTTAACAAGGAAATCCCTTGTTGTCCAGCCGGGAAACTGCAGCCAATTCACCCTTGAGAAGCAAAGCTCAGGAATGGAGCAGGGGGAGAACAGCAATGGGAGAAAGGGCTTTCTGCTCACTGGGGCTGATCCATAGCCTAGATAATCCCGGGGTATCCCAACTGAGCTGGCTTGTCCTCCTGGGAGCAGGGAAGGGCTTCAGGAACCAGGCTGCACACACACACCCTGTGCCCTGCCACGTGCCTGTGTTAGGAATGAACCAAACGGGGAGTAAATGCTCTGCACAGGATGAGCAAACAAGGGGACCCGCAGCACTATCCTTGCACATCCAAGAGCACCCCAGCCTCTGTATGGGAGCCTTCCCCTGGGAAAAACAGTGACTGCTTTGTGCATGAAGGAGATACGAGACCCAGAGCATCTCCTTGACCAGCCAGGCTGGCTGCTCCAGCTGGGATCCCCACCAGCACAAAGCAGGGACCAGTGTCCCTAATCCCAGGCTTTGGGAATCCACTGACACAGACACCCCCAGGCAGCTGCAGAGAAAAACAACCAGTTTGCTTTTAAAAACTGACTAAATTTTGGAAACATTCCCTTAAAAGAGAAAGGGAAAGTGAGAGTGTTTGTGTGTCTGTGTCAGCAAACCCAGCACAGTGTTTGTGTGTACGCCTCTAAATACACACACACACACATATGTTTATCCACACACACAGGTAAATATTCACACGATTGCAGCAATGACCTCCCAAGCAGCAGCACTACCCTATGAAATGAACCTGATGCTTTGGGCCAACAGACATAGGACAAACAGGAGGAATGAAGGAATTTCTGGTCGGGAAGCACAGCACTCCACTGTTCTATCTCCAGCTGTGTCTCTGCCCGTATCTAACTTCCATGAATGACAGAGAGCAGACACAAACCCTTCTGCCCAGGAAAGCAACCTCGGCGCTGGAGGACAGGGCTGAAATAGCATCGCCTGCAGCACGGGTACCATTTCCTCTGCCTCCCAAAGGCGCCAAAGCAGGGCAGGAAAGCCTGCCTGGGGCCACAATAACACTGACGGCTTGGCTCAGGAGGTCCCCAGTGGAAGACAAACTGGTGCTGGTGGTGCGCAGCAACACAGGGCACTCCTTGAACGGATGCTCGGGCTGATGCTGCTCCTGTCCGCAGTGAAGGAGCCCACATCCCTTCACACCAGAGCTTGAAATCGCATCTTGGGCTCTGCAAGCACCATATTGGGCAAAGCAAGAGAGGAACCCAACTGAGCCACCACAGCTGCAGCATCCCACACGGATACAGCTCATTGATCGTGACAACCATGGGCTGGAGAAAGGCTCGCACCAGGACAAGCCCTTGGAGCATCCCAGCTGGAACATGCACCAGCTCCTGCCTCAGTGGCGGAGGGTGATTCCAATAAAGCAAGACAACCCCCACCAGTAACAAGTAGCACCTACCGTGGTGTAATGCTGCATCGGGTCGCTAACGTACAGCATTTTAGTTGTCTCGGGGCTCTCGGGGCGCTGGGAAGCGTCCCGCCACGGGAGTCATGGGGTCGGGCAGGAAGGCAGGCAGGAGGAGGGAGCACGGGAGCAGGGCCGGGGCGGCAGCGCCAGGGATGCTGCGCTGGCCACCCAAGTGCCGCCGACTGTTGGCTCTTTTGCCTTTTTCATCTCCCTTAGTTCTGTCAACTTGCTGCATCCAACAACAAAACGGGGCCCACCCCTTCTGTCCCTCATGACTATTCATTAAAGCACAGGGCAGGCCCCAGCTTGCCCAGTGATGGACTGGGCGATACCAACCATTCCCACTGCAGGGAGAGCGGGGGTCCAGCTCCAGCATCCAACCTGACTCCGTGCCGGAAAGCTGCGTCCAGCCGTGCTGGGCTGGAAACCCATTTGGCCAGAGCCTGTTACCAGCAGAGTGAGGTGGCTGTACTTGCATCGACCAGATGATGCAGTGACTCTGAGACAGCTCCGTATCTCAGAGATACGGAGTTATCCCTATTTAGATGGATAGATAGAGATAGAGAAGGATAGGTAGGGATAGATAGAGATAGATCGCTAGACAGATGTCTAAGATACGGATATAGATCTAGATGGATGGATGGATGGATGGATAGATGGATAGAGAGATACATAGATAGATAGATAGATAGATAGATAGATAGATTGATCAGGCAGATTTCCTTCCTACTTGAGGCAGACAGGGAACGGTGTTCCCTTTAGCCAGACCTGAGTTGAGTAGTGTATTTGGAAGGGTGGAACCAGCGTGCATCACCCACACACAAGCAGGTCCACAGCAGTGTGGTACATAAAGCCTAAAGCACTGCACAAACTCCTGGCTCTGTAGTTGGCATCTCTAAGCAAAAGGGTGGCTGAGGAACTGCTCCCATCATTAATTACAGCATCTCCTGCAGGACCCTGAAGCAGGTTTTCAGGAGCAAGGCAGTGCCCGTGCAGGGAGCATCGCACAGGGCACCTCACAGAGCATTTGGGTGACCTGCCCACTGCCACCAGGAGCAGCAGGCTCACTGCACGGGAGGCCCCCACCACAGCTCCCGTGTCTTGCCTTTCAGGCTGGTGGCATCACGTTATCTCTGCTTTTATTTCCACACACATCAGCCAGCGAGAGCTGGCCAAGGCTCCACCAGGAACACGATGGGGCCAGTGTAAATGTTTTCTACGGATCGTTATCCCGAACAAGGACCAGAAGCTGCCTGTGCTCAGTGCCCTGCGAGGCCAGTGCTGGCCCGGGCTCACTGTGGTTACAGCGGGAGCAAGCTCAGTGAGGCGCAGCTCCCAATTAGCACCACCACCTCCACCTGATCCCGCTGCCAGGCGCCTGCCCCTGCAGGCAAAGGCCGGGAAAGGGAGGGAAAACGAGTGGAAAGCGAGGGAAAAGGGGCTGGGGGAGGGGATGCAAAGCTGGAGAGGAGGGAAACGGCGGGTTTCTGGAGGGAGATGCTGCCAACGGCCGGAGCTGCCTCAGGGATGCTCCCGGGAGGCAGCGCTGCTCCGGGCACTGAACACACACGAGTGACCTGGATGTCTCACACCACCACTGCGTTTGTCAATGCCAGATTCCCGGAGGGAAAGGCAATGGTACGGACCCTTGGGATGGGAGCAGAGCTGGGTGTTGGGAGCACAACATGCCCCTCCAGCAATTCTGCTTACAAACAGCTTTCACTACACAGTGTGTTTGTACTGGAGCGAGTTACACTCTCCTCCTGTCCCGAGCTTCACTAGGTACCCTTGCTCCCAAGGTACCCAAGCTTCACTGCTGTTATAGCACGGAGCCCTTGCTGCTGCATGCAGCTGTATTATCTCTTAACAAGTAGCCACTGTTTGAGTGACCATTGCACCATCCAGCTGCAGTCCTGCAGCGCAGTCACCGATCACAGGTTATCAGCCCTGCACCACCAGCAGCAGTGCTGCAGCTGTACTGCTTCTGTGTGGTTTACGAACCAGCAACATCCCACTTCCTACCCCACAGCCCCCAACCCACCATGGGGAAAACCAGCCTGTGTTTGATGCTTCTCTCTCTCTCCTGCAGCCTGAGCACACTCACCATGACTGAGTCATTCATGCTTCTCATCTGGAAGACATCCATCGTCACCTCCGTGCGGTTGGAGACCTCATTGCCACCAGTATGGTTGGATGGAGGGAGGTCGAAGTAGGTGCTGTCTGGCTCCCTGCAGAAGAGGGGATGGCACAGTCAGCCCCCAGTTCTCCAGCACAACCCATACCACCACCAGCAACCTGCCATTCCCTTGAACCTCAGCTCCTTCCCAGCTTCTCCATCCACCACTTCAAGGACATACATGCTCCATGGTCTTTGAACTGCCTACCATCACCAGGGGGCTGGCAAATGGAACGGTCTGAGCACAGAGATCAGAGTCTGGGAGCAAAACTCTCAGTGTGGAAAGGTGTATGGGGAAAGCGGAGCACGAAAAAGAAACTCGTCTCACCTTGGGCTACAGTACTGATACGTGCTAACACGGACTACAGAGCAAAGGCCACTTCTGCCTCAGAATACACCTCAAGGCAAACAATCAACCACCACTTACAACGTGCTCCAGAGATGCTCGAACGTTGTGCCTTCATCAGCTGGCGACGACTGGGACATCTTCACGGAGGGGGATTCTGACAGAGGATAAACCACTCTAGGAGCAAAGAGACATAGCGAGGTTAGTGCTGCGAGCGTGCCGCCTCGCGTCAGCACAGGGCAGGAGCTTCCCCCCTCGCACATGTCTCGGAGCCATCTTGACCCCGTGCTGCCTTCCTCTGCCCCGCCATACAACCATCCTCCTCCTCCCTCACCCGCTCCCTGGGAGCAGTGGGATCGCTTCCCTGCCCCGGCTGACGTGGATGTGCACTATGAGGCTGCTCCTCTTCCCCAGGCCAGCGTCTCGTTTCAACTCGGTCCCAACATCTAATAGTGAAAGCCTGAGAACTTCCTGCTTTCGGGGCTCGAGCCGCAGAGCGCGAGGGCAGTGCTTTCTGCCTGAGTGATGCTCGGGCCCCTCTGAGTCAGATGGGGACCGGGTGGCTGCAGGCGCTGGAATAGCGACTAGTGAGAGCCTAATGTCCTCCAACCCCTCCTCGTCCCACGTACGACACAGAGAAAGGACCTACAGGTCAGCTACGAGAAAAGGAAAAGCCTAGAGCTGACTGCTGGTGGCCTTACCCTGCTTCCATGCTGCTTTCCCTGCCCCAAGGCAGCAGGAGCTTCAGAAGGAGCCGGGCCTTTCCCTTCAGCACAGGGAATACCTCTGTGCCGCCCCGGCTGCGTGGTCACGATGGGTGACACCAGCTCTAACCACGTGGCCTCCCTCCTTGTCAAAAGGAAAAAGATCTGACCCTTTTAAGGGTGTTTTGGAGGTTCCCTTTCGCTTTCAAAGCACCAGTGGTGCTTGCAGAGCCAGGCCACTGTTACAGCGGGTCTGAGCTCTAAAACCCATGGGACAAAGAGGAGCTCGGGCTGTCGCTGTTAAAGCACATCCCTGCTGCAGTGGTCATTGCACATCATGGGAAAGCACCTTGCAGGAAGGAGGGCAGCCTGGCAGCTGGGTGTCTGGGGTGACAAAGAGTCACAAAAGGCTTTCAAACAGGGTTCCCCGAGGTTGGCAGCAGTGCCAGTGGCTGCAGTTTAACTCTAAAAGGAGGTGCTGGTTAGGGTCCTGATATGCAGGGAAGGGAGGGGGCATTCGCATTCAGGGAAGCTGGGAAAGCACTATGATGGGGAGGTCCAGCAGAAGGAAGACATGCCATGGGAAGCAGCAGAATGGGGTGGAATGAAAGATGACTGGGAAGAGCCTAATTCCACACTGCCATCAACTCCCTGCATCAGCGAACGGAGTTATCCCCCCAAATTCTACCACAAAGAGTTCTCAAGCCAAACACCCACCAGGAAGATTTAACACCTCTAGAGACCAAAACTTGCTTATTAAAGTGAAGCTCTCTTTGAGGGAAGGGTGCTTGGCGTGGCTGCATGGGGACTGCTGCCTGCAGCAGGATGCACACGGGCTTTATTGCAGGCTGCTGGGAGAGCTGCTCTCCACCAGCTTCCCCAGCCAGCTCCAGCATTCGCTGGGTTGCTGCTTCCCTCTGTTGCTGGTCAGGGCATTGCAGGGAAGCTGCGCATGGGAAAAATAAGCTGGGAGTAATAAAACAAAGCCTGAGAAGAGGCAATCCACCACCTCTGCTCCATGCGGCTTCGTACCCAGGCAGGGGCTGCCACCATGGGGCTGCAGGAGGGTCTGGTACCTTCCCTTTGAATTTCCACTGTATTTCTCCCAAAGATGGGAGAACAGCTCTCTGGAGGAGCAGAGCAGATGAACTTGCATGTATCAAGCACAGCTTCATTCAGCCCACAGGTCTGACCACAGACTCTGAGTATATTCTTAGAATTAGTGTAAACTCGACTCCCTTTTTTCATCACTATGAGAAGGTGAAGGGTACCACAGGCGTGATGCAGGGGCTGAAGCCTTGCTGTGGGTGATGTTGGCAGCTCAGTTTCTGTGCTCTCTAGAAAGAGCATCTTTGCTCTCACCGTTAAATTTAAGCCTCAGTTTTAGATGCCTAGAACTGTCCATTCCCATTTCACCTGCCAATAACATATTCACCACTATCCTGCCACTCTAACAGAACAAAATGTCACAGCATTCTGCAGCCACCTTAAAGGGAGATAAACACATAGACCCTGTATAATGGCGCTATGCCTAATTCTTCAAGACTCTTGGCCCATCCTAAGAGAAGAAGATGACTTGTGAGAGCCATTTCTACTTCTCACACCGAGCTGCTGTGTATTGTATGATGGTTGTGAGCTGGCCCCTGGACCTTCTCTTCTCTGCACAACTAGAACCATCCAGCTCCTCCAGCCCACAGCAAATAACTTAATGTTTGCAAAATGCTGATGGCTTCTGAGGTGACAACACTACCCTGTGCTATTACTCATGTGCCCCAGATTACTGAATTCCCACCTGTAAAACAAGTCTTCTAAAAGCAACTAAGAGCAAGCAAGCTTCCCTGCAGCATACTTGGATCTCAGGAGCCCTCCTTGAGGTCCAGCAGTTTCTTAGCAAGCTTCTTTCCAAGGAGAGAGCGGGATTTTTGATATAAATCAACTCAATCAAACCCATTGATGGGCAGGAGGCTAAACCAGCCAACTCGCCCTCCCTGCCTGCCACCGAGCGCCAGTCCTGCGGAAGAATCCAACCTTAGCTTCCTGCCATACCCAGCCCCACCTTATGGGCAGGAGGCTAAACCAGCCAACTCGCCCCCCCTGCCTGCCACCGAGCGCCAGCCCTGCGGAAGAATCCAACCTTAGCATCCTGCCATACCCAGCCCCACCTCTGCCTTTCCCATTCCCATTCCCATGGCCCATTTTAACTCCACAAGTGCTTTAACCCCAGATCTAAGGCACTTGGGAACAAACTTTCGACAACGCTTTAGTACTGTATAACTAGCCTACAAAGCAAAGCAGCCACAAATCATCTTCCAGTTGCACTATCAACACTTAAGAGGGTCGTGCCGAGTAATTCCCACACACAAATAGCAAGGGATTCCCTTTTGTTGTGTTTTTCCTCCTACCTGCTCTGGCTCCCCGAGTGTTTCGAGTTCCCCCGGAGGTCTCCCGCGGACAGGAGCGGCCTGGGATTGAGGATCTATGTTATTTACTGCCCTACAATCAAGTAGCGTCCCGGTCGCCTAGGCAATGACATTGGAGCTGCTGAAAGCTGTGTGAAAAGTGAGGCAAAAGCTTGCGCGCTCCTTCCTGGAGTAGGAGGCAGTTGCAAGGGGGTGGGGAATGCTCAGCCAAGCGTGCCGGGGAATTAAGCTGGTCACCAAAGTGACTCCGGGGCCAGCCGGCTGTTGGGGCTCTGGCAGCCCCCAGCAGCACCGTGCCCAAGGCTGGGCTTTAGCCGCGATGGAGCGGGGAAGGAGACTCAACACAGACTGACACACCAAAGGAGGATCTTTCCTCTCACCGCAGTGGTGGGCTGAGCTGGTCTTGTGCCTGTGTTGGTCAATGTGACCGGCCCATCAGTCCTGGGGTGTCGGAGGACTGGGGCAGCCTGCCTGGAGGGTCGGCAAGGTCCCACCATGCTGTGTCCCCCGTGGGAAAAGTGGCTTGGCAAGACGCACTTAGAGTGGCAGTGGATGAAGAGTAGGTGTTTCTGGTTAAGAACCATCAGCCATGAGACTATTTATCTGTGTTGGGCAGGCTCAGGTGACAGAAGGGAGATTTATATGAAATATCAGGAAGAAGCTCTTCCCTGTGAGGGTGCTGAGGCGCTGGCACAGGGTGCCCAGAGGAGCTGTGGCTGCCCCATCCCTGGCAGTGTTCAAGGCCAGGTTGGACACAGGGGCTTGGAGCAACCTGCTCTAGTGGAAGGTGTCCCTGCCCGGGGCAGGGGTTGGAGCTGGAGGAGCTTTAAGGTCCCTTCAACCCAAACCAGGCTGGGATTCTACGACTCACGGATACACCCTCTCACTGCCGCTCGCTCTGCTGTGAGTGAGCAGCGTTCATCAGTGCTAAACCATCGGCTGTATGTTCAAGTCTCCCACCTCCCTTCAGGCACCACCAGCCCACCTCTGCCCGCAGGCAGAGCCTTTGCTTGCGAGGCAGATGGTGGCCAAGGAGCAGCTGTCACTGTCCCTGCGCTACGGGCAGAAAACAGACGCATTTACCAGCCCCTAAAGACATCGGAGCTGCTGTAGCTGGTTTTTAGGGCCCATGTACATGATCCATAATGAAAACAAGACTCAAATGTTTGCTCTGACCCCGAGGTTTATCTTTTAAATGACATGCA
>NW_009935344.1:0-290 GCF_000696875.1 Nestor notabilis | reverse complement strand
TTTCCCAGCCCCTAAAGACACTGGAGCCGCTGTAACCAGTTTTGGGACCCAAAAACATGATCCATAATGAAAACGGGACTGAAATGGTTGCTCTGACCCCAAAGTTTATTTTCTGATGACGGTGTCTGTATCCCCTAAAAGACAAGATGCTCCCCGCCCCCAAACCGTTACTTATTTATCCGTTCCAATCCAGTTACGGTCCCGTTTACAGGTGAACTCCTATTGCAATTAGCAGCTCCTCTGGCCCCGCTGCGCCCCTAATTGCCATCAGCAGTGAGCCGGGACGAGTC
>NW_009935343.1:21285-22807 GCF_000696875.1 Nestor notabilis | reverse complement strand
CGTGGCTGGGTGGTAACGGGGCGGGTTCAGGTCGTGATCAGCAAACACCGAGAGGCTTGGGCCATCAGGCGGAGGAAATGGTGTTTCTCACCTCTCGTAGTAAATAAACATTAACCCCTCCAAAAACATTGGCCAAGCGTGCCTTTAACTGACTGCAGGAGAGGTGGGGAGGGCTCTAACGGGGAGTGTAGTGACAGGACGAGGGGCAATGGTACATAGGGGAGACTGAGATTAGAAAGGAGGAAGAAGTTCTTCCCTGTGAGGGTGCTGAGGCCCTGGCACAGGGTACCCAGAGAAGCTGTGGCTGCTCCATCCCTGGCAGTGTTCAAGGCCAGGTTGGACACAGGGGCTGGGAGCAACCTGCTCTAGTGGAAGGTGTCCCTGCCCGTGGCAGGGGGTTGGAACTGGATGAGCTTTAAAGTCCCTTCAACCCAAACCAGTCTGGGAGCTGCTGGAGCAAGTCCAGAGGAGGGCCACGAGGATGATCAGGGTCTGGAGCACCTCCCTTATGAAGACAGGCTGAGAAAGTTGGGGCTGTTCAGCCTGGAAAAGAGAAGGCTGCGTGGAGACCTCATAGCAACCTTCCAGTATCTGAAGGGGGCCTATAAGGATGTTGGGGAGGGGCTCTTCGTTAGGAACTGTAGAGGTAGGACGAGGGGTAATGGCGTCAAACTTAAACACGGGAAGTTTAGGTTAGATATAAGGAAGAAGTTCTTCACAGTGAGGGTGGTGAGGCACTGGAATAGATTGCCCGAGGAAGTTGTGAATGCTCCATCCCTGGCGGTGTTCAAGGCCAGGTTGGACAGAGCCTTGGGCAACATGGCTTAGTGCAAGGTGTCCCTGCCCATGGCAGGGGGGTTGGAACTAGATGATCTTAAGGTCCTTTCCAACCCAAACTATTCTATGATTCTATGATGGGCCTGTAGTGGTCCAGCTCCATTTCTGCCCAGTGTGAGCACGGGCTCCTTGTCTCCTTAGTGGGAGAGATGAAGCTTAGAGAAGCTGGCAGTGGTTAAATCCTGACTCTGAGCTGACAGTGTCTGAGATTCCGTCAGCCTGACCCCCGGTAGTGCTGCAGGGGTGCTGAGCCCACCCCATTCCCCATGGAGAAGCATTTTATCCACCCTGTTACCTGTAGTCAGGGCAAGGGCAGGCAGGCTGGTGCCAGCAAGTTTATTGAAAGCTACTTGCCTAGTTACCAACAAGAGGGCTTTGAAAGAGCAAGCTCCAAAGGTTAATGGTGGCAGTCGTTAACATGAGTGGGTGACTGGCCTGCTCCCTTGTTCCCGGCACAAAAGCCTGGACCTTTCCTTTTCATTCCTATCCCTCATTTCTGCCAGTGCTAATTGACCTTCCTCCATTTCTCTTTTCTGTTCGTCCCCTCATTTGAAAGCACCTTTTTTGGTCTTTTCTGTTTTGTTTTAATGTTTAAACTTCCCTTCAGTCCATTTTGAACACATGCCTTGGCAAACTGTGTCTGTCTGCAGCAGCAATAGTGTGAATGTGCTGTTGGCCAGGAGAC
>NW_009935343.1:17353-21259 GCF_000696875.1 Nestor notabilis | reverse complement strand
CAGGGGCCTAGGGCAGAGAGAGTCGGGCTGCCTCCAGCCTCAGCCCTTTGCAGCACTTCTAAGCTGTTTAGCAAGATTGAAAGGTGTCCATTGTTAATTTGCTTTCAAATGCTGACACTTGAGCTTTGTTCATTCCCAAGGGAACGCAGCATGCCCTCACCCTTACTGCCTGGAGGACAAGAAGGAAATACTGGATGAGGGCATATGAGCTTGAGATATGATGACCCCTGAGATGAGACCCTGCGGAGCTGGGAGCCATGAGCAGGGCGAATGATCGGCATCTCCAAAGTGTCCGGTCCTGAGCAGCTCATGAACTCCAACACTGAGAGGGGCAAAACACCCCAACGAGTCCGTGGTCACTTTGGCAAGTGTTAGACTGGCCTCCAGCGTCCCCAGGGCAGCACATGCTGATCCCGATAAATCAGAGTGTGTGCGAGCAGTGCCGACTGCCACCCCTCTTCTTCCTTATGTGCCACCATGGGCACACACACCTTGTGCTGAACTCCTGCCCTGAGGATGCTCCCCCAGAGATGGGTTTCCCAGTAGTATGTGACCCTGATCCACAAAGGACTCCCCTTCCCCACCCGCCTCCCAAATCCCCCTCCCGCCCCTTCCCCATGGTTTATAGTGTTGCCCACGAGGCAGATGGTGCCGCATTGGTGGGGCGTGGGAGAGCGTCTCTCCCCCCATGCACCCTCCCAGTGCCTTGGAGAAAGGGGGCTTGTAGCTCCTCCGTGAGCCCCAGTGTCCATCGGGGGCTTAGCAGGCATTCCCGCAGCCCAGTTTAAGTCTGCTTCTTTTCCCATTCCTGCAGAGAAAGAAAAGAAAGCAGAGGATGAGAAGACAGTGCTGGAGAAGCGAGCACTGAGCCCTTCAAGGGCATCCCTCCCTTCTGGGGGCTTTGGGCCACTCCAGCATCTTCAAAGGCTGGGGCTGATGCTGCCCTAGGCATTGTAAAGGTAATGCTCTTCCCCCTGCCCACCCAGCCCTGCACTTTCCAAATCTCCCTGCAAGCCAAGCTCATGCCAGCAGCAAGTGCTGCTGGGTCAGTCTGGCTGCAGGGGACCCTGGCAGTACCCCTTCCTTTTGGGATATGGAGCATCCCCAATCCCTCAATTTCATGATCAAGCAAGGGGGACAGGACAAAGGCAGAATTTCCCATGGGGCCAGGTAGGAGAGGGAAAGCGAAGCAGGACCTTGGCCTTCCGCAGCACATTCCCCTTGTTGGCAGGGAGGATGGAGGGACTTCTCTTCCTCAGTTCGGCTGCACAGTTAACAGGGATCAAGTGCTCAGGGGCGCTCCCGTTTGGCTTGTTTGTAGCTTCCTGTGGAAAAGAGGGAGTAAGTATGATAAAGATTAAGGAGACTCCGGAAACAAGGACAGCCAGGGAAAAAAAACCCCCACAAATTGTCATGAGGTTAAGACTGATGTGGCCAAAACTAACTGATGCTTTGCTTCCCACCTCTGTCCACAATGAGACAAAGAGGCATGGTTATCCCTTCTTCCCCATGTGCTTCTCCCCCTGCCACTTCAAGCATCATTGCTGGGGGAAGCTGGGGTGAGGAAGAAGGGATGCGTACCCCATTCTCAGCCTTGCTGGTCACAGCCAGCCCCAGGGCTGGGCCTCCTGCCAGCGACTGCTTCAGCCGCTCCTTCACTTCGGTCAGCTTCAGCTCCAGGTCGACACGTCCCTCCTCCTTCTGCCGGCACTGCTCCTCCAGCACTGCCACCCGCTGCTCCAGCTCCTGCAGCTTCGTCCCTGCTTGCACAAGCACAGCAGCTCAGTGCCTTTGCCCAGGGATGGAGAAGCCACCCATCCTCCTGGATCGGGACACTAGATGGGGCTGCCAGCCTGGCAGTGTGCTGCAGCCAGCCCAGCTCACAGCCACAGTGCCACCACCAGCCCAGTGTCCTCACCTCAGCACCAGAGTGCCTTCAAGCAGCCGCAGCTGCAGCACTTGGATGGCACCAACCTACCTGTGCTGCCCTTCATGGCTTCCCGCAGCTCTCGCTTCTCTTTCCGCAGCAACACCAGCTCACTGCGGATCGATGCTTTCTCCTTCTCCAGCTTCTCCTTCTCCGTCAGAAATCGCCTGGCATCCTCCTCTGCCCGGTTCTTCCCGTACCTGTACTGGTTGGCATCTGCATGCACAAGGAGAGCCCTTCAGGAAGGCTCTGGATCTGGCTGCACTGACACCAGCTGAGCCAGCTCGGCACAACCCATCACCCTGGTACTGGAGCCAGCCAGCCCCAGCCTGGCTGCAGACCTGCTTGGGAAGCAGCATCCCCCCGCCCTGGCCGTGGTCCCCGTGGAGGTCTGTGCTCAGGACCCCACTCACTCGATGCATGCCTCTTGACCTTCACTTGTGGGTCCACCCGCCGCGACTTCTCGCTGCAGGAGGACGCGTGGCGCTTCACCTGCGCGCCTGCCGGCCGCTCCTCAGCCTGCGGTGGGACAGGAAGGAGGGCATGCTGTAACACCCACTGGGCCATCACAGGGCATCTTCTGTAGGCCACAGTGGTGGGAGAGGGCAAGCCGTGGAGCTACACTCACCTGAACCTTCTCATAGGGGACATCATCGTACACCACACGGGAGGAGTCTGGCCGGTGATCCTGGGAGGAGCTGGCCCACCTGCAGGAGGAGGGATGGGGTCTTAACTTCCCTGTGCCAGCCCTTCAGTGAGCCCTTTCATTGCAGAGGGATTCCTGCATTGCTCTCCCAGCTTCACTCATGAGCACTCTACTCTACTCGCTCTACCCTACCTTACCACGCTTGTCCCTCAAGTCCTTCATCAGCATTGATGAAACACCTTACACTTTCCATCCCACCCAAGGGAAACTGCCCTAGTCGGGGAACCACCAACCTCTGGAATGCTGGCTTTCCCCAACATCACAGCACAGTGTCCCAGCCCATGCCTTTTCTAGGGAGTGCAAGCCCCCCACACAGCCCCTTCCCAGCCCTCAGCACAGCAGGAGGACAGCCTTACAGGTAGGAATGCCTCACAGCCGTCGCTATGTTGGCAATGGTCTCCACATCCACATAGTCGTAGTGCAGGGCCTCTGGTGCTGTCTGTGAGCCCGTCTCCACCAAGAGGAGACCCAGCCAGCGGCCAAGGTCTTCGGAGCAGTTTGCCTGTAAGAGAGAAAGGGTTGGGGTGCATGCCCAGCTCACAGCCCCGTTGCCCTTGCTCCTGCCTCCCAGCGCAAAGTCCTGCTGTGGAGAAGTGCTTTCTGACATGGAGCATGTGTGCAAGACCTAAGAGGCTCCACGAGAAAGCACACAGGCACATGTCCCCCAGCCCTGGGCTTCCTTTACATGCAGGGGAGGGGAAGACACGGCACTGCTTGCGTGCAAGTGTGGATCATCGCAGGACGCTCCCCCAGCACACCCTGCCCACCGCACTGCCTGCTCACCTCCAGCGCCACCACCTCCTGCCCGTTGCGAAGGATGCGGAAGGCAAAGGGATGTTTGGGGCCCAGCCCCGGGACCACCTCGCAGCCCCGGAGCACGATGGCGTTCACATGTGTCCGCAGGTCGGTGCGGTCCTTGTGGAAGTAGAGGGTATTGCCCTTGAGGCGACACCAGCGCTCCTTCCAGCACTGGTTAACCAGGACGCTGAGGTAGCCTGGGGGTGGCAGGGACAAGGGAAGGGTCTCAGACATGGCTCCCTACTCCTTTGGTGCTTGTGTGCCCCAGTTTCCCCACAGAGAGCCCGCTGGGGCACCCTGGTCCCAGGTGAGGTGCCAGCTCAGTGCCACATACTGACCTAAGCCTGTTTTCTGGGGCACGGGTGATATGCACGGGCAATATGCAGAGCTGGGACTGGTGGCCAGTTTCATAGCCTGAGGCATGTTACAGCCCTGGAGCAGCTCCGTGCCCTTGCTCCCATCCCACTGCCCCCTT
>NW_009935343.1:13563-17263 GCF_000696875.1 Nestor notabilis | reverse complement strand
CCACACGAACCGCAGCAGGGGATGTCCTCCTCAGTGGAGGAGGTCTGTGTGTCCTCAGGGGAAGGCTTCTTCTTGGAGAAGCTGATGATCCTGGTGATCTTCTTTCCCGCTGCGCGGCTCATCGAGCCCTTCAGGTCAGCCAAGCCGCTCTTTTTGCCTTTCCCTGGAAGGGGGACAGAGCAGCTGTGTGTGCCTGGTGCGTTTCATGGCATCCCCCTCATCGGTTGAGGGACAGCCTGCTTGGCTGGGGAAGGGGCCGTACCGTGCTCGCCGGGCTCTCTGCGGGCTGCTGTGGAGCTGGTCTCACCCGTGGCCACACTGTCCGAGTCAGAGGTGTGCTTCTCCTGCGACAGACGCTGCAGGGGGAGCAGAGCAGGGACCCTGTCAGCAGCATCCCCCTGACAGCAGCATCCCCCTGCACTGCCCCCAGCAGCAGCCACTACCAGCCCTTCAACCCTCCTGTGCATGGCTGTGATGTGTCCTGGTGCCATGAGTTCCCTATCCCCAGTGGCACAGAGCCCCATAAGCCCCACAGAGCTGCTGCGAGGATGGGAAGGATTCCTCGCCCAGCACCAAGAAAGAGCTCAGTGCTCCCCTGGCCCCACATTCCCAGCCTCAGCTACAGCAGCCCCATGCAGCACCTTGGTGGGGTGGTTATAAACCATCACCTTATCCAGGTCCATCTTGCACGGCAATACTGGGGAGGTGGGGGCTTCTATTCCTCCTGCTGCCGGGCTGCTGGCTTCCTTTATCACCTGTGGACATAGCCCCCAACAGATACTCAAAACATACCCAAGAGACAGGGCTACTCCCCCTGGCTCAGCGTGCTCCCATCTTGCTGCCAGTGCCAGGCTGAACCATGGAGAGAGAGGTCCTTGCTTCTGCAGGACAGGACAGTGAGCCCTGCTTGGGGTTTTGGGGCTTCCCTGGTGCATTACACACACCCTGGCCCCTTCAAAACTGCAACTGGTTTTGCAGATTTTGTCAGAGACTTTGGAAACCTCTGTCAATCAGAGGTGAGGGACGTGGGTGCCAAGCCGCAGCCATCCTGCCAGCACAGGACACCTCACGACCCCCTGTTTTACAGGCAGGCACAGCATGGCTGTGTAAAACAACCCTGTTCTCCCACATGTGGGGCAAGAGCTGGGTTTGCGGTGAGCTCAGAGGCTCCTTTCCCACTGCAGCCCCCCCCTCCTGCCCCTGAACAAAGGCAGGAAAGGGCCATGGGGAAGAGGAGGGGGAGAGCAAACATCCCCACCCGCGGGGGCTATCAGGCCGGAGACGCCCAGGCCCTGGGAAGCATCTGGCCAGCCCCCCAGACGATAAGAGACGGGAGAAAAGCCCCCTTCCAGGGGGACAAGACCTTTCCCAGGGCTGTGGTACCTTCAGCCACTCCTCAGCCTGCTCCTTGCTCTGCACGGCCAGCACCAGCGCCTCGGCCCCCGGCAGCGAGAACCGCAGCTCGTGCTTCTTGCGCCGCCCGTCCTTGGGGACGTAGATGACATTACAGGTGCCCAGTGGCACCTCCACATGTGGCTGACGGTCCTTGGAGCTCTTGTAGCACTAGGGGAAGCAAATGGAACCTGCTCAGGGCTCAGCCGAAACCCACTGGCAGAGCTGGGGTCCCTCTCAGGGTCCCTCTCAGGTGGCACAGATGGAGATGTCTCAGTCTCTGCACCAGCCTTGGTGGCAGAGGGCTGCTGCCTTCTCACTCCATGGGGTCCCAACAAAGAGGAGCCCTCCATTTGCTAGTAAGAGAAACAAGAGCAACCTCAGCATGTGCTGCAAGGCAGTGGCAGCCTTGGGGCAGAGTCTTGGCTTGGGTAGTGCTATTTCTCTTCAGCTGGGACCCAACCACTCTTATAACCCACTGACAGGTTTCTGTTGTGCAGCAGCTCTGGGCTCACCAGCAGTTTGCTGTCCCGTATGATGGTGAGCTGCTTGGCCCACTGTCCAAAACGCTTCTTGCGCAACAGGAAAGCACAAATCCTGCAGTCCTTCACCAGGTTCATGGAGGCTTCCTCGGACGGCCACTGGTGTGTCAGCTGCTGGCTCTTCCCCTCCTCCTCCTCCTCATCGTACGACTCGTAAGAGCTGCTCATGGCATCCGAGTCATTGTCTGGAAGGAAGCAGGCGAGTCACCCCGAGTGGCATCCCTGGCCCTGCCTGCGGGGCACGCTCACACACTGCTCTGGGACAGAGCCTGGGCTGGGTGCAGGCATGGAGGGACTCCACGTCATCTCTGCAAACAGCAGTGTTTTGACCCCAGATGTCTCCATTTCCCTTCCAAACCAGGCAGGATGCTCATGGGCCGAACGCCAGTTCCAGGTGCATCTGTTCAAAGCCCTGGGATCGCTTACTTCTTTGTGAGGCTCCAACTTTGAAAGCCTGGGTTAAACCTTCTACCTGCATCAGGGCATCCCGTGCTGGCCCTCTTTCACACACCTCCCGCACAGGGCATGGAGGAGCAGGCAGGGACGCCTGGTGACAGAGGCAGCACCAGTTACATCCCTTCCACAGCACAAGGGCTCCGGCTGGCATGACAAATAGCACCCCACGCTCCTTGCTTTTTGGCCAGCACCCTCTGACATGAGAGGTTCTCCAGCCTCAACCCCACCAGCCCTTGGACCAGTGCTCAAGCCCTATCTCAAGGCTGGACTTTGCTGAAGCGGGGGCACCAGATACCTACAGGAGGTTTTCTGCTCCCCATTCATCCTGGTGACAGGGTAGTTGCTGTCTGCATCCTCATAATAGCCATCCTCGATGGAGTTGGGGGGGCTGGAGCTGTCTGTGGAGGAAGCAGAGGACAGCTGGGGCTGTTAGATCTGGTTTCCCCTCAAGGATGCTCCAAGCAGCAAGCTGAGAGCCAGGGCAGAGCAGAGCACACCCTCCCAAGGTATTTCAGCACCAGCTCCCTGCAGATCCACCCTCTCCCTTCCCAGTAGAATCAGAGCAAACAACTTCCTATAATAATAGCAGAGCAGGATGGGACAGGAGCAACGCTGGTGGGAGCAGTGATGCTTCCTTCCCCAGGATGAGCTGTCACGGAGGCAGGCAGGCAGGGGGTGCAGAGGGCAGATTTTGGGGCTCCCCCCACCCTTCTGCCACCCCAGCACAGAGCAGGACTCACTGCGGGAGGTGATGTACTCAGGGGCCTTGCCAGGGCCCAAGGGCAGAGCTTCCTCATAGTAATCCTCAGGCGGGGGAGTGGTGGGCAATGGTGGGGCAGGGTCCACAGGAACCTGTGGCAGAGACACCACTGCATTAGCAGAGAGGGTCATGATGAGTCCCGGTGGTGACATGGGACAGGAAGGGGACCTGGCCACCGCCAGCTCCCATGTGGGTGCAGAGCAGACCTCAAAGGTGGCAGTCAGGGACTCACAGATTTTGCCGTCTGGGTCCTTGCCAGCTCCAAGCCAGCACCTTCACTGGTGTCCCCCTCCTCCTCCTGCATGTCCTGGAGATCCCGCAGGTCACAGTCTGCCCGGGGGTAAGTGAGAGAGTGAAGGGAGCAGGGAACCCCAGAGCTGGGCTCCCCAGCCATGCCCTCCAGGGACCACCAAGCAAGCACCCACAGCCCTTCACTGGGAGGGTGCTGGGAGATGGGCATCAATGGTAACCACTGCTGGTGTGGGGACCCCCGTGACCAGATCCCAAGCAGTGATGGGGGAGTGGGAGCAAGTGCCTGGGGTGATGATGC
>NW_009935343.1:8704-13538 GCF_000696875.1 Nestor notabilis | reverse complement strand
GGACACCCCAAGAGCTCCTGCTGTCACCTCAAGACGTACCAAACTCCTCAAACAGAGATTCCACGAAGCTGGTGCCATTGCTCAGGGACGCCGTGTTGACGTACATGTAGTCCATGTCCTTCCCTGGGAGAAGGGGGATGCTTTCAGCCTGGGGGTGGCCAGGACAAGCACCAGCACCCTTCTTCCCCACAGACACCAGCCCAAGGACACAGCCCAGCTCACCTCACCATGCCACAGGGCACCCCTCCAGAGCAGGCACCCAGGGAGTGTAGGAATCCCCAGGGATTCTGCTGCCCTCCCCAGGAGGGCAGGAGGGAGGGAAGGCTGTGAAACCCCAGGTCCTCCTGGCCTTCCCACAGAAACCCCTCTGCTTGGCAAGCAGGAAGACCTCTGTGAAGAGCTGCTTCCACAGGGAGCAGCCCCCTGCAGCCACAGCAGGGCTGACACCGGCCCCTGAATCCAGGGCAGGATAAAGCTGGGAAGCAAGACCAGGGAGCAAAGTGTCCCAGGGTGGCTGAGCATGTGCTGGGCGCTGGGCACGGAGGCAGAACATCCTTGCCATGCAGAATATGTTCCTGCCCTGATGGGGATTCGGCCAGGATCCCTCTGGGGAAGCCACTGCCCCTGGGACAGCCACCGGGCACCTCAGGAGCAGGACACAGACCTGTGGGTGGCTGCAGCTTCTGCAGGATGGTGGACACGGCCAACTTCTTCTCCTGTGTGGTGGCACTCAGGTACTCATGGTCCAGCAGCTTGAGCAAGACACTGAGCTCTGGCAGGAGCTGGTCCAGCACTGGAGAGAGCAGGAAAAAGCCCATCAGCCATGGTGCTGGGGTTAAGACAAGGTAGAAGGGGCTGGAACATGTGGAAGACCCCAGGATGTGGGTCTTTCTCAGCTGGCCCAGCACAGCTCAGGTGATGTTTGCTAAATGCACACGTGCTCCTTCCCTGCACAAGCTCTTCCATCTGTATGCAGACACCAGGATGCAGCCTGCTGAGCCTGTGAATGGGAACGCCAGCTCTGCGTGCTGCTGGACCAGTATCAAAGGGCTGAGCACACATATTTTTCCACACAGATAAAACTACACCCCTGTCTGCCCGACACTGCATCACTGCTTCTGGTGCCCCCACGCTGTGACGGGCGCTGGGTGGAGATGAGGGAAGGAAGGAAGGAAAGGAAACCCAGATGCCATCTGCAGAGCTGCCTGGCAATGCCACCCAGGGAGATGCCCCCCTCCTGCTGGGGGACATTTGTATTACCCTGCTGTGCTCAGCTCACCTCCACAATGTCCCCATACACAGGCTAAACCCTTCCTCCCCGTGCTCAGCAACAGCAACTCTTCTGCCCTGCTGACACTCCTCCCTTGTATCATGCCAACTCATCCACACCACTCCGGCCACTCCACTCTTCACTCCATGCATGGAGTCACTGCCCCAGAGGACAGTCCCTGCCCCACACAGACACCTGAATGTTGCTCAGGAGCACAGGAGGGGCTCTCCCCACCCGGCTCTGTGTTGCTGGTCCAACACGCACAGCCCCACATGCAGCCAAGAGGGTCAGAGCAGTGGTAAAGAGGAACCGCACCAGAAGCCATCGCTCATCTCCTCTCCAGTGTGTGGGAATCATAGAATCAACCAGGTTGGAAAAGATCTTTAATCATGAAGTCCAACCACTAATCCCAGTTGCTGCTGCACCTGAACACAGCATCAGCACAGCAAACAGAACCAGGCGGGGGAGACAGGGAGAGCCCAGCAAAAAACAGGGAAGAGCATTCTCCGTAAATCACTATCACAGGAGCAACACATGAAGCTGTGTGTCTCCTCTTCGATGTGGTGATTCTTGGGCTAGTTTTTTAGCACACAGCAGCTGTGGGTTACCCATGCAGCAAGGCTGCAGAAAACACTTGGGTATTTGCATATCAGAGCAGGGCTACATAAACAATTTCATCACTGAAAGCAGTATTTATGGGGCTGGCAGTGGCTGACCGACATGATGGCCAGGGATGGGAAGGATGGGGAGGACTGGAAATATATCCTGAGCTCCCACACCCTCACTTCTACACATCCACCAACATCCTCACCCCAGGTCTCCTCCTGTACCTGTCTCCTCTGAGCAGGATAAGACAGATCTGAGCTGAATCCAAAGCCAAGCTTCTGTTCTACCCAGGACCATGTAAGTTGCCCAGCTCCACTGCAGGTGTCTGAGATGCATTGCAGATGCACCAGCAAACCTGCAGCCCTGGAGGCCACAGAGGGCAGAATAAAGCTGTCGTTTCTTCCAGCGCAAGCGTGAGCAGGATCCCTTCTCTTGGCAGCAACTGAAAGTCATTATGGCACAGCTGGGGCAGCATGAGGCTGGCTTTGGGTCTCCAGGGACAGGAGATGAGGCCAGAGGTGACTGCAGAGGCAGCCTGGATGTGCTGACTGATGGAGATGGCTGGCAAGGAGGGGAGAGCATGTCCCAGCAGCATGGAGCACCGGGGACACCCTGTCTGGGCTGTACCCCCCCCCCCCCTGCCACTGGGTACTGGGATCCCACAGCAGCGAGGGCTGTCATGGAGCGTATTTCCCAGGGGAAGGATGCTGCACTGCTGCACCTGACGGGATCCTCATCACTCGTGTAAGAGCTTTTGCTGGGCCCTATCCAAACAGCACATCCACTCTGGCCAACACCCATTGAAAAGTGGGCTGCTACAGGTTTGACCCAGGATTTTGGGTGCCCACCTTCCACATTTTGAGCCAGAGCACAGAGCATGGAGTGATTCTCCCGGGACTGGCAGGAAGCAGGCTGGCACTGCTGCCCAAAGCAGGGACAGCACAGTAAAACCAACTGCTGTTTTCAGCTGAAGGGAAGCCAAACATGAGTGGGTTGATACAGATCAGCAGCCGGCCAAGATGAGCCCCTGGGCAAGGAGACAGCGTGCCCAGCCCCAAATCCCTGCCTCCCCAGGACACAAGGCAGGATGCGCCTCACAAGTCTCTTCCTGCCGCCCCAGCCGATGGGTTTCTATCTCCACAGACCTTCTGCTTCCTCCTCCCTCCCCAGCGCCAAGCTAAACAGCAGCCTCAGCCCTCTCAGCAAGAGCAGCTTTGCCAGTGTGCATCTCCCATGGGCAGGCCAAAGCAGGACAGGTAACCCCCAGGCATAGGGGAGAAGTCTCAGCACAGCTCCAGAAGTATCTGACAGCATCCCTCAGCCCATAGGAAAACAGAGGGCAACCACAGGGGAAGCAGGGGTTCTGCTCCTTTGGCTGGAAAAATATCCTACAGCAGACAGGCAGCCACAGGACCCTGGTCCTGCTGATGCTCTGCTCACTGACACTCTCAGCACACACCTCCTGGGATGGGGACCTGCTCTGGCCATGTAAGAACCTCATGAGTGATGACAGAGGGTAAGCACTCAGTTCTCATGGCCCTCTCTTTGTGCCTTTGCAGAGGCAGGGAGGGAGGGAAGATGCTCCCTGGGATATTTGCAGAGTGCTGCACAGGCAGGCAGGGAGTAGGCTTCTGCTCAGCGATGTGGTGGCAGTCTCCAGGCCAGGTCAGACACTGCAGGGCTGGGCAGGGGACTAGCAAGGATGGGACAAAAAGTAAGATGCTCCCTGTCCACCCATGTTCCTGCTGCCCCAGCTCAGCAGGCTCTCAGCTGACCATGAGCTCCAGCAGAGGAGATGGGGACCACGCACACTCCCTACATCAGCTTCCCAGAGCACACTGAAGCCCAGGCATGGTGCTCACCAGCATCCCCATCCCCTGCTGCGTGTAGGACATCTCCCATCACAGCCACCAACTCTTGTGTCAAGGCTTCAGACCAGCTGAGGGCAAAAGGCCAGGCAGGTTCCTATTAATAGTGACAAAGCAGGCGGTGAGGGGACCCTGCTGCACACAGGGGACGAGAGCAGCCGATAAGGGAGGCTTGTGGCCGGCATGGCAGGCGGGTGAGCTCATCACAGCGCCCTGAGCACCCAGCGCTGAGCTGGGCACACGAAGCACGGCCAGCACTAAAGGCTCCTTTGTTCCCTCCAGCTGAGCTGTCCCCTCCATCTCCCTTGTTAAACAGCCTCCAAAATACAAAGCAGTAAAAGAGGCCTGTGAAGCAGGAGGGCACAGAGCTGCAAAGCCAAGCCCCTGCCCAGGGCCAGCGCAGGAAGGGAAGGAATTCATTTCCTACACTCGTTAGGCTTCCAGCGTAAATCAGGTTAATGGGGTGGCTGCAGGAAGCAAGGGGAGATTGCTCCAGGCAGGAGGGCAACGGGGGCTGATGTGATTGACTCAAGGTTACCTGGTGAAAAAGGAATGGCACGTTACTTCTACAATAGCCACTGATGGGACACATACACCTCTGGCCTCACACCCGACTCTGGTACTGACAAATGGCTCCCAGCTGCTTCCTTCTGCAGCTTCTCCTGCAACTGACATCCTGTGGGATTGCACTGCTTTTCTGGGATCAGGCTCTGCACACAGGCATCCCAGCACAGGGAATGGTGCCAGCCTCCCCTCCCAGGAGCTTGCTCCTCTCCATGCTTGTAGCCTGTCCCGTTGCGTGGCGGGATGGGGAGATGTCAGCGAGGTCTCGGAGCCTGGGAAGGCCAGGAGCTGGGGCAGCAGATGGCTTTAGCATTAACTAACTGGGGCTGGATGGGCTGAGAGGAGCCGGGGCAGCTTTGCTGAGATGGGGTGAGCCAGTGAACCAACCCCAGGATGCTGCTGCTGTTCACAACAAGACAGTGTTTGCTCCGCTGCCCTAGAAGCCACACCAAGCACAATGCTGGCAGAGAAGCTGCGTCCCCCCCAGCACCCCACAACCTCTCTTCACCCTGCACCCAGGCCAGCT
>NW_009935343.1:845-8673 GCF_000696875.1 Nestor notabilis | reverse complement strand
CCCCGGCCCCCCCCCCCCCCCCCCCACAGCGCAGAGATAAGGGTCCAGGCACAGCCTGCAGCTGCAGAGCCCATCTCCTCCTCCCCGGCTTCTGCTCTGTAACAGGAGCAGGAATCAGGTCTTGTTCCAGCAACCTGCAGAGAGGAGGAAGAGGAGGAGGAGGAAGAGGAGGAGGAAGAGTCTCTGGCCAAGCCAAAGCAGGAGTTTCCTGGTGTTCAGACCCAGCTTTTTCAGGGGGAGGGATAAGACAATGGATATGGATTTGTCACCCCCATGCAAAGCTGGTCTGCAGCCTGAAAGAGAGCCCTGGGGAGGGAAGATGCTGCTTTTGCAGCATCATAACGCTGCGAGGCTGCTGCGGTGGGAGGTGGATGGGGACACCCCTCCTGTGGCCGCAGTTCTCCTGTCCTCCTCCTGCCCCGGCCACGCTTCCTCCCGCACCAGGTGAAGGCTGGGGGTGAGGGGGAAATCGGATGCTGGGAGTAACCACCATTGTTTGTAGCTAAAATAAAGCCCAGGCAAAAATAAACCCTTCCTGTTGGCACGGCCGGGCCCTGGGATGCTCTGCCTGCTGCATGGGGCTGCTTAGAGCCGCCAACACCGGTAAACAAATGCTTATAGCTCCTGGGATGCCATCAATTGGAGGGGTGTGGGCCAGGGAAGGGGGCACAGCCAGGGGACACCCCAGCCCTAGGAGGATGGTCACTTGCCCTATGGGACAAACAGACCCAGCGCTGCCAGAGTTGTTTGCAGCACACAAACCGCTCTGACCTCTCCATGGGCTGATGTTGACAAGTGATACCCAGGCACTGAAATGTGCCTCCATCCCTCACTACCTGTCCCAGCATAGGCTGTGGGCATCACCGGAGGGGTAATGCCTTAACTGGATGTTGACAGTTCCCATCCAATGTGCTGCTTCCCACCCCAGCAGGGCCAGCTTTCCCCCACTGCTGCTCCTTGAGGAAAGCCGTGGCCTCCTGAGCTCTTAGCTGAGCTCCCGGGGCAGTTCCTGTTCCCATTCCCATTCCCAAGGAGGTTTCTTTCCGATGGGGAGGAGGCAGGCCCGCAGCCGGTGAGGAAGTGCTTTGGCGGGGGCAGCGCTCCCAGAATTGTTCCTTTGTGCAGGAGATAGGAGGACACACCACTGCCTGCCTGCTCCCTGCCTGCGGCCACCGCTGCTCCAGCGCGGGCACAGCACCCTGCCAAGCAGGCAGGGGAAGGAAGGGCAGCGCTCAGCCCCCAGAGGCAGCAGGGATGAGCAGGGCATCCCTGCCAGCTGAGCTCAGCTTCTCAGCCAGACATCACCAGTTGGGTGTGGGGCAAACTGGGATGGCTAGGAAGGCCAGCCTGGAAAGTTCCTCCTCCCTGCGTGGCTGTGGCAGCAACTTATCGTGCTCCAGCCCAGAGGGTATATTTAGAGAAAAGCCAACCATTAATGATCACACTTAAGCTCTGGCAACATCCCCGTAACAGTGGAAGATTTGCTAAGGGGCCACTCGATGGACATGAATCATCTCCTCCCTGGAAACAAGGGCCCCTTGAGTGGGGCGGATGGGGGGAGCACGTCTGCATCCAACAGTGTCAGCAGGATTTTTTTCCTGCATGGCCAGGAGCCCTCCACCCTCCCTGGCTCTCCAACTGCCCCGGCCGGTGCCTTTTCCCATCCCTTACTGTGATTAGCCACCTTGCTGTTAGCCCCAGGACCAGGCAGTGTCCCTGCTCCCCCTCCAGCACCACAGCATCATCCCCAAAGCTGTGGGGAGCAAGGCAAACTCAAACCTTTTGACTTGTCCCCTAAAGTCCCAGCACAGCCAGGCTGCAGCAGCACATCTCCTGGGGATCTCATCATCCTGACCTTAGAGTAACTAATATCCTTAGCTGATAACCTTGGAAAATCAATCCCGGGAGATGAACGTGAAACCTGCTTGCTCGAAGGGGCAGAAGGTCCCTCTCTGCTCTCCTTCCCAGCACAACCTCCCGCTGGCTTCTCTCCTTACATGAAGGAGCCCACAGGGTTTGCGGGGCCCCTCCATCCCACTCCATCCCTAGGAAAGGGGAGACGAGCAACCAGAGGTTAAATAGCAAGAAGGCTGCCCTGGCTCTGCCTCCTTCATCTGTGGCCCCATCTGCTCTAGACGCACACCCCAACACTGACAGCAGCTCGGGAGGGGATGCTTTCCTCAGCACAGCTCCAGCTTTCAGCACTGCTCCTGTGAAGGGTCCTGTGTCTGCTCCAGTGCCTTTGCCAGCAGCGCCTCATCTCCCCAGTATAAATAGCTCTACAGAAAGCCTTATCGCGTGGCCTGGCTCCCAGCCGCTCCCGTCCCAGCAGAGACTGGCCGAGCAGCAAGCCCAACCTGAGGCCAGGCGGCAGAGCTGCCCTCTCATCCAGGCTGTCCCCAGGCCCTCCTGCTTCACCCTGTCCCTCTGCACAGAAGGGGTTTCTCAGTCCTCACAACGTCCAAGAAAGGGGAGAAGACCAAGGGGAGCTGCTCTGCCCACTGCACCCAGCCAGGCACAAGGGAATTGGATGCAGAAGACTCCAAACATGCCCTAGTGCACTATTTTCTGGAGAAGAGACAGTTTCACATCCTCCTTACAGTCTTAAACTAGAAAACAGGAGTCCTGAATAGAGAGATGTGTAATTACAGGCTGACAGAGCTTGCAAAGGGCAGAGATTGTCACCTGCATTCACGCCCCTGCCAGCTCACACATAGCAAAACCCACCCCTCGCTGCTGTGGGGCCAGTCAAGCCTCTTCTGTACATAACTGGATTAAAGGAGGAACTGGAGAACAAGGGGATGGTGGTGGTTCCCTTCGCACCCAGCCCTGTGCGGGCAGCGCACCCCTCGCAGCATGGCCCACAGGGAAGGGTGCAGCTCTGCAGCCCCAATCTGGTCCAGGCCCTCCTGGGGATGCCCATGCCCACAGCATGGCTGCGAGTGGAAAATCAACCCCTCAGCAGCAGTGACTGCATGTCCAGGGCTCTGCTTGGTGCCCAGTGCCCTTGGTGTCACCTCCCAGGGAGCCCCCAACAGTGCCATGGGGATCGAGAGATGGAGCCTCTTTCTGGGCTGCAGGGTACGTCCTTCCTCGCAGCAGCTTGCATCAAAGCAGAGCAGCTTCACAAGTGATGCAGGTAATAATTAACAGCCTGATTAAATTACCCACAACCATCTCCTGTGACCCAGGCAGATAACCACCCACCAGTGCCCCATGCTGCAGCAGGAGTCCTCCAAAGGCTGTTCCCCCTCTACTGATGGCTTAGCAGCTCTTTCCTCACCTCCTGGAGAGGACTGTTTGCTTTAGCTCACCAAAAGCAAACTTTACCCCTCTAAACCCAATGGGGATGCATCTGCCCCCACCCCAGAGGAGCAGGGGGTGGTTTCTCCATCACCCTCTTACTGCTGAGCACAGCAAAAAGCCAAGCAAATAAAAGCACCCAGGTGAGATCTTGCTGTGATCCTGCTCATGTCCCCAGGCAGGGCACGGGCAGCCTCCTCCCTGTCTGCTCTGCCCTTGATTCCTGGGGACCTCCTAACCCCAGCACCAAGTTGTTTCAAGCCACAGCTCAGCCCAGTTAACACAATTAGCTCTGCAAATACACCTGGACCAGATTCAGTACTTCCAGGCTGCATTTCAAACCTTGGTGCCAGCCTCAGCGGGTGCATGGCAGGATGCTTGGCCAGGCCAGCCTGGGGCTCGAAGCCGGCTGGCTGGAGAACACGTTTAAATAATGAATGGAAAAGAAAGGTTTGAGATGCCCTTTAAAGGAATAGTCAGGCAGGGGCGAGACCTGCTGAGCAATGTATAAAGAACAAGCTGCAGGCAGAGGGGAGATGTTAGCATTAGTCAGAACCAGAATAAACTGTGCTTCCTCCAACCCAAATTTTGATGTCGGCCTTTTCCAAACAAACACTGCAGTGCAGGGAGCAGCAGGTTGACCTGTGCTCCCCATGGATGCTGGGATTGGCCCTGGAACCAGTGCTACAGCATTTACCCACCCCTGTGACCACCCTCTGTGGCGAGCAGAGCACCAGGAATCCTCCCCCAGTCACACCTCACTGCTATCTCAGAGCTGGGGGCACCTGAAGCTCTCACCTCTGTAGCCCTTCATCTCCACCAACCCTCACCCTGCTTGCAGGAATTACAGCTAATTGCAGGCACTGTGGTGGCAAACCCACTGACTCAGCACCCCGGTGCTTGATAATGGCTCTCCTACAGCCATGCCCTTCCCATCGCCCTGCACCATGACACCACCCAGGACCAGGTGGTCCTCCAGCACCCAGACCTCCAAAATGGACACCCCAGCCCCACTGATGGGGTGGAAAGCTCTCTGCATCCCAGAGGCTGCTCTCTGTGCCCAGTACATCATTCTTCCCCTAAGCCAAGATCCAAAACATCATGGGTGCAACACCCAACTCACAGGAGTGAGATATGGGAAGGCTGGCAGGGCTGACACATCTTTCTAGGAGGAAGAGTCACACGAGTGACTGTGCCTGGATCCTCAGAGGCATAAGAGGGTACGAGACTCTCATCAGCAGGATATGGGTGTGGGATTAGCCCCCAGCCAGCTCTGCCTTCCCGAATGCTTTCAGCCACATTGCACAGTGCGGACCCCTCTTTTCAGAGGCAGTGGGAGGAGAAACCACAGACCCTCTGTGGGGCAAATATCTCCACAGAATCAGAGGGAGGGAGACAAGCACCCAGCCTCCTGTGTTACATCCCTGCCCCAGCAATGCCCTGGAGCTGGGAGATGTGCTGGGCTCAAGTCCCCCTTGCCCAGCAGTGGAATTGGGACCCTCTCAGTGGCCACCTCAGCCTGGTCCCTCCAGTCAGTGATGCTCCTGGGCAGGCAGGGCAAGGTAGAGGGTGTCTGTGCGGGGCCGTGGCCGTGCTGCCCCGGAGGACCCTCGGAGGGCAGGATAAGCGTATTTTCTCAGCTGAGAACAGCCCTTCCGTTTCCTTCCCTTGCCCAGCTCTGTCGGGAGCATCAGGTGCAGTGGCAAGGCCACCGGCCGACAGCATTTCCTACCCGCTTAACCCCTGCGGGGCAGGGATGGAGAGGCAGGAAAGCCAGTTTATCCCAGCAGGAAAGCACAGGAGAAGATGCAACTGCTCTGATTATTGCCGATGGCTCCATCAGTGCCAGGACTGGTTCACCAAATCTGCTTTTACCTGCGGGACACAAAAGCCAGCTATAAAACCTGTTGGTATGAAATTCCTGGCTATGTTCTTTACAACCTTGGTTTCCCAAAGCATAAGATGACACTGAGACCACATGAAATGGGAGGCTGCACCTACTGGACAAGGAAGCAAAAAGGTTTTATTCACCCCATTACCAAGCTGGATGGGTTTAACATGCAAAAAACCCCAGAAGAAAGCCAAAGCCATTCTTCGAGCCACTCCTTCCATATCTCCTGCTAATTGCCAGTAATCAGAGCATACCAGCGTCTCCCAGAGCTCCCTCTTATCAATTCCAGGATCACATGAAACCCACTTCAAAAACAGAAAAAGAAAAAAGCATTTTGAGCATGGAAACCCCTTGCAGCAAAGATCTGTTTTCATTCTAAACTCTTACGAAATATCAACGTTTTCCCCTGCCTGCCAAAGAGCCTGCCTTTGATGCGATGGGAGGCATATCAGGAGCAAAAATAGAAGGGGCTGCAGCAACCTTGGGAGGTTTCCAACCCAATTGTCCTGGTGCTGCCCTGGAAGAGTGACATTTAGTAGATACTTCATAGAATTGACGGTTGTGCCGTTGATTTTAAGGTTCCTTAGATGCGGGAGATGTGCATTTCTCAGGACAGAGCTTTAGCTGTGCCAGGCTACATAGTAGTTGGCGTAGGGAAGGGTTAAGGGATGTCATGTTTCTGACATGGGATGCCAGAAACCACTTCAAGCCTCTACTCTGCTAAATCGTTATCTGTGTCCCCAGCAAGTTACTTGGCTACTGAACCACACGCAAACCTTGCGTCAAGCTCAGTTTTTGCTCCCTGTCCTCCTCAGAAAAGCTTTCCCACTGTTGGGATGAGACTTCTCCAAAGCCTTAAACAGAGTTTTCCTGGGCTGGGATAAGAACCACCAGCCCACTGCAGGCGGGAGGGTTTCAGGCACATGGGGGTCAGAGCTGCCTTATAGCAAAGGGCACATCAGCCTCGCGGCTCAGCACATTTGCACCGGAAAACAGCATTTCCAGGTCAAACGTGGGAAAGAGGCAGGTTTTCCACACAGCCCAGGACAGTCCCCAGGGTCCCTGGCTGGAGAACACTACCTTGCAGCAGTCAGTGGGGACACCAGCCCGCTCTCCAGCAGCCCCTGCTGTAGCATGCACTCATGATGTTCAGGGCAGGTCCCTCTGGAGCAGCCAGGCTGGCTCCAACAGGGATCCAGGACCTACACCAAGACCCATTTCCCTTGGTTAAGGGCAGTGTGGCACACAGAAGGATATTGGAAGGTACAGAAGGACAAATAACTCCAGTGCTGCCCTGCTCTGCTTGGCATCAGCATCCCTGGGGCCATCTCTCACTGCTCTGCCCATCACACCAGGGCCCAGGCAGGCTTCGGTGGGCTCAGCCCCTACCCCATATGCTCCTTGGCTATAAACAGGCGGTGGATCCAGGCAGCTGAGTTTCCAGCGGAAGGAATGGCTGCAATGCGGGGGAGAGCTCGGCACTTGCCCTGCAGTAGCAGCTGATCCCTGCTTCTCACTCTCTCTGCACCCCCGTCCACCGGGCTCCGTGCATGGATTCCTACTGCCAGGAATGGTCCCGGCTCCCTCCCACCAACCCCACGGCCTCCCCATTCCTGTGGGCAAGCTGGAGCCAAGTTTATCCCTGACACACCTCCACTGGCTTTGCTGGATTTAGAGCCCAGATAAGTTTGATGCAGGAGCTAAATTCTGGTGGCACAAAAGGTCAGGGAAGAGTCACTAGTGAGGAGAACCCATGTGCGAGCACAGCCCTGCTAGAGCAAAGGCTCATGGCACAGATCACCTCCCAAACCACACACGTGTGCGCTTCTCCATCAGCAAACCTGAAACAGCTCCACAAGCACCCACTGGTGAGGAGCTTAGCCCTGCACCAGGAAGGCAGCGGGCTCAGCTGGAGCATGGGAAGTGATGAAGGAGCTGGCAGACCATAAAGCAAGAGCAAGGCAGGATATACACAGGGCCTGATTGGAGCGCCAGGTGAAGAAAGCAGCTGACAGAGGGCTGGTAGAGCCTGGGAACAGGGCACAGTGCTCCCACCTATCACAGACCCAGCACCCCTTGTGCTAGGGAAGGGAGCCTGGTGAGACCCCCACACCTTCCCTCTGTGAGACACAGAGGGGTCCAGTGGCTCAAGGCAATGAGCAGGAAGGTCTGGAAAAGGTTTACATTAGCAAAAAGCCATCCAGGTGCCAACAGCAATTCGTTACAAGGACGCAAAGCAAAGCAGGCACTGCAGCCACTACCATAGCAGGCACTAGTGAGAGGGATAAAACAGGATAGTGACACTCTTCTAGCAGGGTCAGCCTGTGGAGTGCCTGCACAATGCCCAGTATGGTTTCTGCAGCATGCCAGGCACCCCCTGCCCTTCCATGCAGTGAGGTCCCTGTTTTGATTTTTGGGGTGTGCTGGGATGCAAACGGGGCGCCTTCCACCAACTCGCACAGCAGGAGAATGGGGCAGCGAAGACCCCCTGCTCTACTCTCTCCCCATCCATGAGGCTCTCCAGGACCTTGAAAGAGCTCTGGCATCACATGTCATTTGACAACACTGCTTCTAGCAACAGCACCCTCCTTCAGCGCTGGCAAAACCACCCTGTCTGGCTGGGAGGCCGAGCGA
>NW_009935343.1:0-814 GCF_000696875.1 Nestor notabilis | reverse complement strand
GGAAAGGCTGTCCCTTTCACCGTCCTGTCCCCTCCCGGGCTGCTGGGCACTGGCTCTGCTCTCTGCGCACCGACACCGCGAGCTGCAGCCCAGGAGTCAAACTCCTAATAACTGTGTTTCCACCGCGGAAACACCACCCCATCCTTTTACATCGCAAAGGGGAACTCCTGACCCTCGGGTCCTTCTGGTGCTGACCCAGCACTGTCTGAACCGCCCTGGGCACTTCTGCGTGGTCCCAACCTGCAGAGCCAGTGATGCCCCTGTCCTCCTCCATTATCATTTCTGTCTGGTGCTTCTGTAGCACCTCTGAGGACCGGTCAAGGGCCAGGACCCCCATGCTACACCATGTTACCGCCCGCTCCTGTAGCCCCAGGCCACTGTTCAGCAGCAGCGAGCAGCAATCCCCCCGAAAGCCTTCCTCTGCTCCCTCCAGGGACCTGCAAGCCCCAGCAGAAAGCCAGGACCTTCTCTGCAAAGTTGGCCCAAAGCCCTGGCAGGTTTATTCATATCCCAGATCAAAGCCCAGCAGCTACGTGAGCCCCATGCCACAAGCTGCAAGCAGAAATCACACACATGTGGGAACGCAGCCGTTTCCCAGCAGGGTGGGGATCAGGTCCTCCATAGCTTTATGAGACCACCAGCATCCTCCCCAGCTAGAGAAACTGTTTTTTAAACACCAGTCGCCTCCCTTTCTACGACCATAATTTCCCCTAACAAGTGATTACACCCCATCAACTTGATTTCAAGCCACTGGCTTTTCACCCATCTGACCAGCAAAGGGAAACTGGTACCAGTTTGCGTCCCAGCTGGCCCT
>NW_009935342.1:17182-31455 GCF_000696875.1 Nestor notabilis | reverse complement strand
CATCAGCGCTGATCTGGGGGTCCCGGCTCATACAACCCCCAGTTGAGGACCAGTGTTACCCCATGGCACAAGGAGAAAGCAGGACCCCGCCTTCCCGGGGTGCTCAGAGCACCCAGTGATGCTCAAACAGCAACAAGAGGAGTCAAGAAGTAGGTTTGAGGGTGAAGTTTATTTGAACAGTGGGTGGGTTCAAGGGGTACAGATGTTCTCGGAAATACAAGGGTAGAGGGGGCTGCTGATGGGAGTTGAAATCCTTGTCCACCTTAAAGATAAGCTGGGGGCCCTAGAGTTGCTGGACCCCCTGCTACGGCATGGTGGGGAGATAGGGAGATGAAGAGGGGTAGAGAAGACCCATGTAGAGTGAAGCAACACAGATAGCACAGGGAGGTGTTGAGTTTGCTTCTCCAGCAAAGCCTTGCTTCATCCACAGGGGGCCAAGCCCACCCCAGAAGCATGGAAAGGGCAGATGTTCCCTTTCCTCATAATACAGGAATGGGGATTGTCTCCAGGGGGAAAAACACCACGCAAAAGCAAATCACCATTCCCCACAGCACCAAAAAGGGGAGATAAAGGAAAGGGAATGAAACAAGGAGAGAAAGAGGGGGAAATGCTAAACATCAAAACAAAAAACAATCCAAAGTAACCAACTATGAAATAAAACCACAATTGTACATCAAAGCTGTCAAACCGAGCGGGTAAGGATGCTCCTGGAGAGCAGCGGGTGGTTTGCAGAGCAGGATTGAGGAGGGGGACATGGAGAACAGGAATCACCTTCTTATTTTACATAGATTGGTGGCGTTGGAGGTCAGGGTTGCCCCAAAGCTGAACAAGGTTTGTCCAGCTCAGCCCAGGCTGGTTCTCTCAGGGTTTATATTGGCTCAGGAAGGGGGCTCATAGTGACAGAGGGGAAAAGCGCTGCTGCACGATGCCCCAGCACTGGGACATGAAGGTCTGAAACCCATGTGCCCTGAAGCAGCGTCCCCATGGAGCAGCTTGCAGGAAGAGATGGTTCCAAGCAGCCCTGATTCCAGGCAGAGCAGCCCCACTGCTGCTTCAAACACCTTTGGGAGTGGGGAGCAATGACGTTAAGGGAACCTGATTCATCTCTTAGGGGGGACCCTGAATGCTGGAAATGCACCCTCAAATCCAGACCTCCAGGGCAGGAATTTCAGGGAAAAAAAGGTTAAATTCAGTTAAAAAATAGATGCATTTCTTTGCTATAAAAAGAAGGAAAAAAAAACCCTTAGGCCAGGGTGGTTTTTAATGCCTCCTTCCCACCACCCCAAATTTAGCCAGAAAAATGCTAGCCCTTTCACCAAATCTGCTGGCCACAGAGACAGTCACACATTCATCATCGATTTAAAAATATATAATATTATATATATTGCACACACACAAATATATATTAGAAAAGAGAGAAAAAAAAATCCCTCTGAAAACTTAATCTATTAAAAAAAGACCCAAACAAAATCCACAGCGGGTGAGTTTATCCCATGATCCATGTACAGTAGAAGCCAGAAATCCCTTTTGCTCCCGTAGCTTCTCGCAGAGTGTGCTCAGGCTGGGAACGTGGGGAAACACATCAGGTTTTCACAGTGGATTTGTTAGTGGAGAAGGAACTGCTCCTCCCTTCTCCCACGCAGAAGGGCTTTAATTTATAGCAAGTTAGATTAAAACTAGGAAACATGTTACAAAGTCCATTATATATAGACATAAAATGTACAACTGGTGGCAGCCCCCATGTGAGTCACTGGGGTTCGGTCTTGGCTGACACCTCGGCGGGCAGCTGGAGGGTTCAAAGGCAGTTTGGGACATGAAGGGTGCAAGTAGAGCCTCCAAAACAAGCTGGTGTCACAGTGCGAGGTCTTACATGAGCTCCAGGTTGGACAGGAGATGGAGCAAGGTCTTCTCCAGGAGCCAGGGAAGGCAGAAGGTGTTAGATGCCTGCAGTGGGGATGCATCCTCCCAGCCGAGGGCTGGAGGGAAGAGAGGCAGCACCCAGGGACCTGCTTGTCTCCATCTCCTTGTGCCTGTGCAGTGAAGGGAGTGCTTTGTGCTGGGTGAAGTCCTGTGGGGAGAGCTTGCAGCGAGGTGGGCTCAAGGTAAGATGCATTATGGTTTTTCACCCCCACCAGGGAGCAGGGTATTGACTGAGGGAGAGGGTTGTCTGGTCTGGTGTTTTCTTGCAGGGTCATGAAGACATCAAGCCAAGCATTACAACAGCCCCTGGTGTGATCAGCGGCGTGCCCAAGGAGCCCCACAGCTCCCTCTAAGCTGTGTAGGCTCATGGGGGCAGACTGCCAGGCACAAAGGGAAGGCAAACGCAAGACCAGACTGCAGGGAAGGGGCTTTGGGCAGGCAGGGAGAAGAGTGAGGCAAGCACAGCAGTGTTTATGCTCTGTGCCTTCTTCCCCAGGCAGAGAAACATAAAGAAACATAAACCCCCTGTGCTGGGAAGGGGAGATGCCCAGGAGGGATACGCTGGTGTCAGCAGGGAACTCCTGAGCCTTCGGTCTCCATGGCTTAGTTGGAAAGGTGTTGGCTTCAAAAGGCTCATCCTGGGGGATTTCGTTTACAGGGCAAAGAGAAAAGAGACTGCAAGGCCAGATGGGGCCAGAGATGCCCACGGGCTGGGGAAGTGCGATGTGTGCAAACCACCATTAACTGGAGTCCTCATTTGCTCTTCTACAGGGAAGCCAGGATGGAGGGGACTGCACAACGCCATGAGGTTGGAGTTAGGAGTCTTCCCCGAGGATCTCTGTCACGAAGGAGGCCATGTCAGTCTCTTTGGTGTCGTGCAAGGTAAAGAAAGGGTGTTCCTGCCAACAAGACCAAAGACAACATGAGTTGATGCCCAAGGACAAGTACCTCAGGGATGTCACACAGATGGAAGGTGCTGGGGGAAGAGGTGAGCACCAACCTCCTCCCCAGGCTCCCATGGACACCATCCTTTAGCTTAAAGATTAACCAAAGCTTTCAGGTTTGGCATTTCTAGGTTCAGCCCCAGCAGGACACCCCACCTTGGCAGCTGTACTGCCATCATTTGAGGTCTTAACTCACCAAGAACAGATAGGGTAGAGGGAGAGAACACCTCGAAACCCTGCCCTTGCCCATGAAATCAACACACCCATCCCACCCCATGCCTGAAAAATGACCCACACCTCCTGTGGTCCCATTTCTCCAGGACCTGCTGGACCATTCACTTCATTTTTGAAATACATGGGGATAAAGACCAGTAGAAATGGCTCCACACTTACCATAAGTTCTAAATAGTTCATTCGCTCAGCAGGGTTCTTCCTTAAGCTGAAAGAAAAAGAATGGGAGAGAAAGGCTGTAGGAGCTTTCTTTTGGCTGGATGTGGTCTGTCACAGGGGAGATCCCCTTCCCAACCAACACTACATTCTTCTCATGGGCAGCACCCGTTCCTCTCCCTCCTTGGCCAAGCAGGTTTGAACCACCAGCAAGCAGCCAAGCAGGTAGCTGGGGAAGGACAACTCACAGTGTTTTGCCACGAAAAGCACAAGCCAAGCAGCTCGCTGCAGTCTGCCCTGCACACACCAGAACAAATGGGGAGGGGAGGGGAGGAGAGGAGGTGGGTTCCCACCACCCATAGGGTGAGCCTTGGTGGGCTCACCTCTGCCTGGCAGAGCTCACAGGGAGCAGTGGAACATCCCGAGGGGAGCAGCTACCCACAAAACCACAAACCAGCTTCACCCAGATGCTGTCAGGGCTTCGTTCTCATTTCGTTGCTGCTTTGCCAGAAACCACCACCACTTCAGCAGCAGCAAAAGGGGAAGAGAAACCTCTGCACCTTCCAACAGGCCTGGGTGAGTCAGGCGAGAACAAAACCAGTTTGGGCAGCGCTTCCTGCCATGGCCAAGCATCAGCCTCAGCAGGGTAAGGTGAAGAGAAACATGCTCTGAAAGGACAAACCCAGCCCCACGCTTTGCTCCAACCCCTCGTGGATCAGGGCTCCTCTTCAGCCAGGCTGGGAGAAGCCACCAGTCCCTGCCAGAGACTCACCACTGCGCCGTGAAGTCCACAAACTCCTTGGAGAAGCGATCAGCAGGCAGCTGGGGTGAGGGCTCCTCCACCACTTGCTTGAGCTGCTGGAAGGGAGTCCCCCAGGACTCGTACGGGAAGCGGAGAATGGCCAGCTCGATCTGAGGATGGAGACAGGCTGGTGTGAGACACTGGGACCACCTTGACCCCCACACACCCCTACCTCAGCCAGCCCAGGTTTAAAATGAAAACCCTCCTTCTTTACAGACCATTTTCAATGTGGGTCATACCACTCTTTTTTTTAAATGAAAAGACCTAGAGGCCAAAAATATTTCCTTTTGAGCCTGGCTCAGAATATTGATGCATTTACAGGAAGCCACCAAAGAGATGTAAAATGGGATTATTTAAAAAGATAACAGTAACAGCACACCATTTCTGCACTGGCTTCCAAAGGGCTTTGCTCACCATAAGGCAGCCTCTGGGCTTCAGGACAGTGTTGTATGAGCTAGACCTAAAAAACCCCACAAATCCAAGAAAAACCAAGTGCTACAATATCACTTATGAAGATCTTTGCCAAAATCACCTCCATTACTGGGGCCCTTCTACAAGTCACCTCTGCTCCATCACTCATTCAAGCAGGAAAAAGCCTGTCATGGCTCTTGGGCAGTGTCCTCATGCCAAGGGTCAGCTCCCATCTTGAAACAGGCAACAGAACCTCCAGCCCTGCCTGGCAGGGTGGGACAGGATGGGAGGAATAAGGAACCTAAAAGGATGTGGGGCAGAGCCAGATGTCCCCGCCTGGCTCAGGTCAGGGGAGCTCAGCTCCTGCTGCTTGGAAAACTGAATGAAGCCACCAGTGCAGAAAGGTCTGGATTAGCCCTAAAACCAGCTGGGCTGAAATCAATCAAACCCCTTCAGAAACAAAAAGGAAACAGGAAGCCAGCCCAGGAGGAAGGCATTAGAGGGAGTCAGGCAGGTTGGGGCTCCATTCAGCTGCAGGCTGGCTGGCTTTCAGCAAGGTCCCCTCTCCCATCCAGCTTTGGAAAGGTTCAGAGATTTCGTCATTCATGCAGTGTCCCATCCCACAGCTTCCTGCATCTCAGGAGGAAAGCCAGAGCTGATTACATTTCCAGTCAGCCAGCCCAGCTCTGCTCTGGCACAGGGACACCAAGGAAAGGGGCTGAGGTTTGGCACCATGGACATACTGGCTGGGGAGAAGGAAATACAGCACACACAAACACAGGGATGCAGCACCCAAAACAAGGGCCAAAGGGAGCAGGAAGAGTTCCTGAAAACAATCCACCCACAGAGAGAAAGTCTCCTGGAAAGAGAGACGTGTTCCCAGGCAGCATCCCCTTCAGCCAGCAGCCTGGATTTCCTTTGTCCTCTGACGCCAGAGGATTTCAGCTGCTTTCTGCAAGATCCATTTCTTGCAGGAGGTAGATAAACCATCCTGAGCAGCTGCAATTTTGGAACTGAAAGTATTTCCCCTTCCTGTTGGCTGCTCTGAGCTACCCCTGCAGGCAGGACTTGCTGCAAACCATGCACAGCACCCCTCGCTGCAGCAGGACAGCCTAACTCACCCCAATGCTCCTGCAAGGCCTTGCTAACACAGAGGGGAGTGCACCCAGGAAGGCTGTGACCCAGCTGCAGCAAACCCTGCTCCACTTAATACTCCTCCAGGCAGCACATGGGGAAGTGCAGAGCAGTTCAAAGCCAGACTCTTGGATGCCCAGCTAAGCCCGCTGTCATATAAGATATTGCCCCCTGAGAGTCTGCCATCCACAGCAACATAGTTCAGAGCTAACTGGAGCTATCTGGAGCTGGCATTGCACACAAGTAGACCTGTGAAACCAAGCTGAGAGGTACAAAGGAACCACATGGGAATAACATGCATGGCCTTTATGTACCCCCCAGGATCCAGCAGGAACATGCAATAAGAGAGGAGAAAAGAGAAGGGGCAGAAGATGGATTATCTCCTTGCAAGCTTGTCAGCCACAGCAGAGGTGGCAACACTGGCTGCACACCCCAGCTCACACCTCCACCCTGTGCCCTGGGTAGTTCATCTCATGCCCTGAGCTACCACACTCAACATTTAGTCCAATTTGGTGGGCAGCCACCCAGGGGTGAAGCCACTGGTCACAGCAGGGATAGAACCCATCCCAACCCCACGCCTGCAGGGTGCCAGTCCCAGCATGGCCCAGTTACCATTGTGATCCCCAGACTCCAGACATCCGACTTCACGTTGTAGCCCTTCTGGTTGAGCTCAGGGTTTATTCTTTCTGGCTGTAACAACAACATGGAAGATATTACAACTCTATCTTGTTACACCAGTGCAAACCCCACATACCAAATCTCTGGCTCTAAAACCCAGGTTGGGTTGATTCCCCTGGCTCATGTCCCCGTGGAGGGCAGGGTCTGAGGTTAAATCTAGTACTGACGAAAGCCAGGTCTTCCTCCACAAAGCTCACAAACTCTCTCCTCCAGCTCCTGAGACTTGTGCTATTCCTACAGCATGATCCCTGCCCCAGGAGCAGAAGCTACCCACACAAAAGGCAAAGGGAAATCCATAGAGATTTGCGGATGAAATGAAATGATCCTGCCAAGGAAAACCTCAGCATTTTCTAGCCAACAAGGAGCAGCCCTTCCAACCACCACAATCAGCACCAGAAAGTCTTTCACCCTTCTGCAAATGGAAGGAGTCTGCTGTGGGATTAACACAAACAGCAGGGTTTACAGGGAGAGTAATCCCATCCTTGGAGCATTCTGCTGAGTCAGGAAGCCCTGAGCCCTCTCAAGTGGTTTCTTCAGAACAGAGGTGAACCAAGGCTGATTCCTAAGCAGCAGCCCCTTCAAGTCAAGGCTGAAGGCAGCTAGAGGCTGCCAGCTCCAGTCCCACGTGAGCACACTTACAGCCATGTAAGGTTTGCAGCCAGCATCCATGGTCTTTGCAACAGAGTCCACCAAGTAGCCGCTGATCCCAAAGTCACACATTTTCACATGTCCCTCCTTGTTGATCAGCACGTTGGATGGTTTCACGTCTAAGAGAGAGAACACAAGAGGGCAGATTGAGCCTTTACAGAGTATCACAGAGCCCGAGACATGATGGACAACTCCCTGCCTACCTGGGAGGGGAGCAGGCAGGCCCTAACACAAGGGAAGGGAAGCAAAACCCCCCCAGTCTCCCATTGCAATAAGATTTGTTCATAGGCAAAGCCAGAACTATGCTCTCCGGGCAGAAGAAGCCTCCTTTCTAACAAGGCAGGTCAAAAGGTTGGAATAAAATGCCCAGCAACTTATGTGCCATACACAGCCTTAAAAGCCCAACTCTACTAAGTTCCCTGGACAGCTTGTCTCATGCCCATTGTGATCTGTTCACAACTGCTACCACGATGAAAAGCAGGACCTGGGTGTTACAATTCCCATCTGTGATTTCATAAGGTCTCCTTCAGCCCTTGCTAGACTACCCAAGCCAGGAAGGCTTAGGGATTTTGTTCCTAAGAGCTACCTTTGAGGTACCTCTATGCTCAGAGAGACACAGAGATGCCCATAAAACACAGGTAGTAACCAAATTTGTTATTACAGTCAACACTTCATCTGGAAAGGAGGAAGCAGATGCATGAGGGATACACCTCAGGAACAAGCCTTGGGCATCTAGATTTGCCCACCACCATCCTAAGTACCATGAGACCCTGCCATAAGGCATCCCAGAGGGATGCACCACACATCTCCTGGAAAGGAGTCCTCACACAAGTTATTTCAAGGCTAGATCTCCAGCCACATCATGTTCACCCCATCCAGCACCTACCTCTATGGATTACAGACAGTTTGCTGTGCAGATGCTCCAGAGCTCGTACAATCTGGGGACAAACAGAGCAATAAAGCACCCATTAGTCACACACAGCACCAGTCTTCCACTGCAAGCAACTACCCAATTCCCCGTGCCATGGGCCTCAATAGAGACCTTCCAACAGGCTCAGGGGTTGCTCAAACCCACGTAAGAAGCCAAGAGGCACTCACAGACACAGCCATTTTCCCCAAAATGTCTTCAGGGATCGTTTTCTTCTTCTCCAGTACTTTCTTGTAGAACTTATCAAGGGAGGTGTCCATGAGCTCCATGCAGATCCACACGTCACCCTGCGGATCGGGAGAAAGCAGCTGAGAATTCCCTAGAAATCCCCAGGAGCTAGAAGGAACAGTGGGGATGGATGGACAAATGGCCACTGCCCCTTCCACACAGGGCAAACCACGGTCCCTGCCATGCTGCTCCTGTTGGCCACAGCACCAGCACACAGGCTCTGCACTAAATAGCAATGGGCAAAGATGCCCTGGTACCACCAAAACTGCCTGTAATGGCATCTCTTTGACGGTCTACCCCATGGACAACACTCCTGGGACATCTTCCCCAACACCATGGGGCCATGAACAATACTCTTGGGCACCTGCCACAGAGGCAAGGAACAGGACCTGGTCAATGCTGCCTGAAGGAGGCAAGCCTTTGGCCTTGAAGTCATGGCAGCATCTCAGTAGGGCTGAAGGAGGTTTTGGACAGTTCAGTGCCTTCAGCACAACTGCACAGCCCTGAGCCATCCACCAGCTCAGTACCTCACGGAAGAGGGCTCCATAGAAGGTGACGGTGTAGAAGCAGTCAACTGTCCTCATGGAGATGTCCAAGTCCATCAATAACCTCTTCTGCTCCTGAGTGTTTACAGTTGCTCGAATCCTCTGAGGCAAATAGGAAAGAAGAGGGGGTTTATATTTATATATGGGATAACACCATTATCCTTCAGTCTGACCCAGAGGACCTGAGGTTCCGAGGCCAAGGCAAGCTTATTTTGCAGCCAGTAGCACCCAGGAGATGCTCAGATTCTTCCAGACAGCACCTTAATGAGTGGCAAACCCTTGGCAAGCTCTGCAGTGGATGCAGGATCCAGCCAGCAGCCGGGACAGGCACCGACACCCACACTTTGCACTATCTGCAGGCACCAAGCCTGGATTTCTAAGCACAGACCCTTCAACAACCAAACCACACCAGGAACGCTGGTAGCTGACAAACAAGCCTATCCCCATTTTGTAGTGACCAGTGGAGCTCAGCAGAGTCTCCCCACTCCCTTGGAGCTGCACATGGTGATCTCCAAGCAGCTCCCCTCACCTTCACAGCCATGATGGTGCCGCTCTGCGTGTGCCGCACCTTCTCCACCACACCATAGGCGCCACGGCCCAGCTCTGAAATTGCCACCAGGTCATCGGCTTCCACCTCAAAGTTCTTTAGGGATAAAGACAACAACATGTCAGATATGAGCACATTTATCAACAAGGACATCAGCAGAGGTGCAACACTTGCAGCTCGCTAAGGCAGAGCACTTCCAAACGACAGCACCTACAGGGCTACACCAGCTCCTATACGTACCAGAGGCACCACACTGAGAGAAGATGGGTCCAAACCCTCTCACCTTATACTCACCAGGGCTCATTTAATCCCCCTTTGCAGCTAGAGATCAGGACCTTCCAGCCTTTAAGCCACTGAAAAGGCCACCAAAGGTTGGTGCCTCTCTGCCTGCTCAGGATTACCCACACAAGGGTACGTCTGCAGTTGCTAAACTACTTGGAGGGATTCAACAGCTCCTGTGCCAACATGGGCAGCAGTCAGGAGCCTCTGCCACAGCTCAAAAGCCCTGTGTACAAACCAGGATCCCCCACTTCACCCCACATCCCAAGAGATCATGGCTCACCCCCCTGTGCATCTAATAACACTTCTGCCTGTGGAAAGCCTCTCTTAGACAGGATGGTGTATGCAGCAACCCAGCAACTCAATCCTAATCGTTGCGGTGTTCAAACGGGTTTTACCCCCATCAGAAAGGTAAAACACGAGTTAACACCAATGAAGGAGCTCAGGCAAGTTCAACTGCCTTGTTTCAAGCTGGAAAAAGCCCATTGCCAGAGCTGACACAAGCAAGTGCCCCACACAGCAGGGAGCCAGCAGGCTCCTGAGCAAGCTTCCCTAAAGATGTGTTACCCTGCAATTGCCTGTCCTGCTGGGCAGGGCACAGACTGTGTGAGTGAGACATGGGCTATTTTTGGACGCTGTGTTCATCGACTCCTAATAAGTCACAGACCTTCTTTTAGCCTGGCTTTATCCAGCCTCCAGTTTTCCTCCGGTCTCAGGGAAACACAAATAATACCAGGATGCCAAAGTGCCCCCGTAGCCACAAAGGCAGCGAGGGTGGGAAACATGCACAGCACAGCGCCGGATACTCGGCCTGTGAGCTACGCCCAGAGCAGGGAGGAAACAGCCTTTGGTGTTAAGGAGCCAAGCTGGAGATGTGGCTGTTGGGCTCCCGGCCAGTGAGTCCCCTCAGTGCTGGCCATGGTGACCAGCTCCCCTGGACCTTCCTGCCAGCCCTGGCTCCAGTTATTCCAGCCAGATGTGGTGGGCAGGCAGCTGAGGCAGGGAGCAAGGGAGAGCTGTGCTTGAGCTCAGCACTGAGCTATGTGCTACCCAGCACAGGAAGGTGCCAGCCCTTTCCTGGGCAGGACAGTAGATCCTGAGATGAGGAGAGCAGGGCTGAAGGGGGACATGTCCGACCCATCAGGCAGAGGAGCAGTGCCAGCTCACAGCTCCTGCAGGGGCCTCCAGGAAGGATCTGGTGGTGCTTTTCAGGACACGTGTTCTGCAGTTGTTCCAGGTTATTGTTTTCCCTAGCATTTTCCCTAAGGCTTCCCCAGAAGCTGGCAGTTCCCAGCACACTCCAGGAACCAGCACTGCCCTGCCCAGCAACAAGAGGTGATGCACAGACAGAGCCAGTGCCCCCCTCCACTGGGAATGGATGCAGGGCATCACCTGCATGGATCTGATGGACCCATCCACCCCATAGCCTACAGCTGGCCTTCTGCTCAAGCCCTCTTCCTCTGTGTCACTCCAAAACACCTAGGCCAGACTCCTGAAAACACTGGAGCAGGGAAGGAAGTGACCCTAGGGAGATTTCCCCAAGCTACAGCTCTCTGCCCATGCACACACCATGCTCAGCCTGCTACAGACAGCTTATCTCCCTGGGCTATTGATACACACACAACACAATGGCCAGAAAATGGCACAGGCAGTAGGATTGTTCCCTGGACGCAGCCAAAGCTTCCTTTCCTCTCCCTTAACCCTAAAACCTTGCACTGAAGCCGAGGGGCCCAGATCCCACCAGCCTGGAAGCAGCTAGCTGTAGGGCTGATCCAATGCATGGTATTTTTAGCTCAATTACAGACAGGCTTCTGCAGTCCTAGGAGAGCCCATAACAAGAGCATGAAATAAAAGAGAGACAGTGGCTATTTCTAGCAGTGGTTTTCACCAGGTCACTAGGAAAGGCTATGGAGAGCTGGAGAGAAGCTTTATGCCCAGCTTCTCCTGGGCTATGGGCAGTAGCAGCCCTGTGGGTATGCAGGACAAAGGGGGCTTTGAGCCAGAGCATGTGCTGAGGCCACACTGATTTAGGGCAGATGGGCTGGGTCCATCCAACCACTGTTATCTCCCACTATAGACAGAACAGCACACCTAGCATTTAATGTCACCCATCTGCCTTGCACAGATCTGCTCAGAGACAAGCCAGCCTGCAGACATGCTCAGTTCCTCAACCATCACTGCTCTCCATACACACAGAAACCCCACTGCACAGGGGAAAGATCCTGCTGTGGGATGTCTCATCCCTTCAAGGATGCACCCTGCAAGGTTGCACCAGGAGGGCACCATCCTTCTCCTGGGGTGCTCTGAAATCCCAGGATGTGACCTGATGGGTTGTCAGGCATGATCCATAAAACTCTGCATGCGTGGGGCAAACAAAATTGGAAGCAAGCAAAAAAGAAACCACATCGACACGTACTTTATCTCCGATGGTAATGAATGCTCTGGAGTCCAAGTTCCTCGGGGGCCTGTAAGAAAAGAGACAGAGTCAGGAGCAAGCCCAGCTTCATCAACCCTCTTGGCCAGAGCCAGGTTTCAAGCTCCTTTGAGCACTTTCAGCCACTGCTTTCCACCATCCTCTGCTGTCCTGGCTTCAAACCAGTACCCTCCAAACACTCACAAATGCTTTAATCATGCCAGTAACACCTCAACCCACACCCACAATCACTCACAAGCAGTAAGAACCCCAAAGCCTCAGCTAGGTGAGACATGCATCAAACCAACAGGCTGTGAAACTACCCCTGCTCAGGAGATGAGCCTGAGGAACCAAGACCCACAGGATGAGAGGTTTCTGTGGCAGAGCAGCCAAACTGTCATGTTTTGACAGGCAGGTGTTGTAACAGGACAGCCACGTAGCCCGAAACACACGCCGGGGGAACAACAGGTAATTCCTCACCCCTGAGTCATTTGTGTACACTCGGAGGCCTGTTTCAGGCAGAGCAAGCAGCACTTCAGTGTCACACTTAGCACCACACAGGCGAAAGTCTTCCTTTACGGCTTTTTTCCTCATCTCTGCCCACTTCCCATTATGGGCAGCTTGGTACTTTTAGAGCCAACACAAGCATTTTGTCCCTTGTGCTTCGCTTCTCTGCACTCCCCATCCCCTGGGACCTTCTAAGAGTGGAAATTGCCCAACTGGTTTTGCCTCTCAATTCCCATCAGAGCAACACAGCAACCTCCAGCTTTGAGGAAGTACTTGAGGCTCACAGCAAAAGCCTTGCACTGTGCAAATATTTGCACTGCAGCTTGAAAAGCACAGAGAAAAGGAGTTGGGGATAACTTACACCAGCCTTGGGCACGCAAGCACACCACAAACTCCAGCATGAGGCCTTCTCCAGGGGGAATTCAAACACAAACAGGACCAGCAACAGATGCAGCCGTGCTGGAAGGAGGTGGCTGTTGCATGCTACGCTCTGCAGCGTTAACAGGGGACTTCCCCTGGTTGCTCCTCCAACAGATCTGTCCTATCTACCTGGGGTTTTAGGTAGTGGTATTTCCCCTTGGGGGATTTCACTGCTCTCCTGGTGCTGAGTGAGTCTCTACTACGGGTTTCTGGAGCAAACGAGGCTCAGCAGTGAAGATGCAGCCCAAGGTGTTTTCAAAGAGCACAGTGAAAGAGGAATTGCAGCCATCTACTCTTTGTCAAACCAAGCACCACTACCCTGGGCTCTCCCCAAACAACTCTAACTAGCTCTGATGTATGGCTCAGTGGAAGGATGCTGTGCCATGCAGGGCATCCTCCCAGCCCACACCCCCTGCTCCTGCCACGGTCCAGCTGCCACCACTTCATCTTTTCCCCTGCACTAAAAACCTTCCCTTCTCTTTCCCTCAGGCAGATTTGCCCTCTCCAGCACGTCTTTGCCACTTTGGCATCAACACAACCATGGCAAAAAGACTGAAGAGAGTCTCCCAGCTTTTGACTTCCAGCCACTTCAAACCAGACACCAGGAGACACACACGTTGCACAGGTGTATGCACACACGTGTATACATGTGTAATTCCTTCTCATCACCTGCTTAAGCTTAAGAGAAGAGAGTTAACTGCTGATCTTGTGAAGGCTTCACAGACCACTGCCCTTGAGACAGCGCTGAACCCAGCTCTGGAGAACCACTTTGAGCAGCAGAGACACTTACGTTGTGTTGGCAACAGGCTGTTTGATGGGGGGACATGTTATCCTCAGTTCCCCTTTCTTCCTGCTTTTCACTGGAAGAGAAGACACACACGTGAGCAATCGGCTTTTTTACTTCCCTTCCTTCAAGCTTTTTACTCCTTACCCTTCATGGCCATCAATAGTCCCCTCTCTTGGGGGGGTTTAATTGCTGATGTTCAGGAGATGGGTTAAAGCTGTGATTTCTGCTGGGCACTTACCCGGTTTGTGTGGCTCCAATCCTTTGGAATCTGAAAGAGAGAGAAAGAGACACCAGGTCAGCTTCCATGCTCCGGATAAGCCGGGTACCACCTCCAAATCCCTTAGGGGCCCGTGCATGGCCCAGGGGAGCCCTTCCAGCCACGCTGCAGGCAGAGGGAGGCAGACGGTGCCGGAGCCCAGCCAAGCCTGGCCCGATCCCCATTTCTCCAGCCACAAGAGGTCCCCATGCCATTAGTGATCCACAGGGCTCCCGAAAACACTCCCTGTCCAGCTCCTCCTTGCCCCACGGGCCATCAGCACCCACCGAGGTTTTCTTGTGAAGAGCCAGACCCATTCTGCAGTATGGGTTAGAACCGGCACAGGTTACATCCATCAGACCTCAAGCTAAACCAAAGAGTTAGTCCCAGTAGGACAGCAAACACCCCCCCATCTAACAAAGGGGAACCAGGACGAAAC
>NW_009935342.1:16519-17151 GCF_000696875.1 Nestor notabilis | reverse complement strand
GTCAAAGAGCCAGCGGTCCCCCAGCCACAAATCCAGGCTTGCAGTGGCTGAGACGCCACCAGACAAGGCACAACCCCATCCAGAGTGAGAGGATGTTCTCTTCCCTCCCCAACTCCAGAGACCACTGAGATAACATAACCCATTGCCACAGAGAGAAACGGGGCTGAGACAGGTCCAGGGAGGGCCAAACACTTGCAGATGAAACTAGAGAGACAAGAGATCATCAGCACGGGAGGCCACTGGGCAGAGGAGACCTGTGTGGGGCTGAGAATCAGCTCCTTGCAGTGGCACAGACCCCAGTCTGCTCACTGAAGCCCCAGTCATTCCTCTATTAGCAAACAGCCCACCTGCTGACCCCAGCTCCCTTGGACCATGAGGGGCTGGAATGGGGGGATGAAGTGATAGAGCTGAAAGCATCAAAGTCCTGATCCCCCCAAGACAGACAAGGGGGCAGCTGCACTTCGCAGCTTAGGGCGCTTCTGGCTGCACAGAACTGGAGGATGCACTAAGAAGCACGAACAACGAGGTGAGCTGCAGGCACCAGGCTGGGAGCAGGCAGCGCAGCATGGCCTTGGACAGCCCTCCAGAACGGCTCCTACCTGCCTGGCTCCCTGGAAGAGGCATTGAGACAC